>NC_069500.1:633502916-633802916 GCF_027579735.1 Bombina bombina
CCTCTCTTTTGCGCTCTCTCTCCCCCCTCTCTTTTGCGCTCTCTCTCCCCCCTCTCTTTTTGCTCTCTCTCTCCCCCTCTCTTTTGAGCTCCCCCCCCTCTCTTTTGCACTCTCTCTCTCTCCCCCTCTCTTTTGCGCTCTCTCTCCCCATGTCTTTTGTGCTCGCTCTCTCCCCCCTCTCTTTTGTGCTCTCTCTCTCCCCTCTATTTTGCACTCTCTCTCTCCCCTCTCTTTTGCACTCTCTCTTTCCCCTATCTCTTTTGCGCTCTCTCCCCCATCTCTTTTGCACTATCTCCCCCCCCTCTCTCTCCCCTCTCTTTGCGCTCCCTCTCCCCCCTATCTTTTGTGCTCTCTCTCTTCCCCTCTCTTTTGTGCTCTCTATCTCTCCCCTCTCTTTTGCGCTCTCTCTCCCCCTCTCTTTTGCTCTCTCTCCCCCCCTCTCTTTTGCGCTCTCTCTCCCCTCTCTCTTTTGTGCTCTCTCTCCCCCCTCTCTTTTGCGCTTTCTCTCCACCCCTCTCTTTTGCGCTCTCTTCCTCCTCTCTTTTGCGCTCTCTCTCCTCCCTCTCTTTTGCGCTCTTCCCCCCTCTCTTTTGCGCTCTCTCTCCCCCCTCTTTTGTGCTCTCTCTTCCCCCCTCTCTTTTGCGCTCTCTCTCCCCCTCTCTTTTGTGCTCTCTTCCCCCTCTCTTTTGCGCTCTCTCTCCCCCTCTCTTTTGCGCTCTCTCTCCACCCTCTCTTTTGCTCTCTCTCTCTCTTTCCCCCTCTCTCTTGCTCTCTCTCTCTCTCCACCCTCTCTCTCCCCCTCTCTCTCTCCCCCTCTCTCCCCCCATCTCTCTCTCTCTCCTCCCTCTCTATCTCTCTCCCCCTCTCTCTCTTCCCCCCCTCTCCCCCCTCTCTCTCTCCCCCCCTCTCCCCCCTCTCTCTCTCCCCCCCTCTCTCCCCTCCCCTCTCTCTCTCTCCCCTCCTCTCTCTCTCTCCCCCTCTCTCTCTCTCCCCCCTCTCTGGGAGAGGCTCATTGAGATTACTGTCTGCTCTACACCATTTGATATGTTTTTATTTCATAGCCCTAATATTACATAGCTTTTAAGCATTGCATAGTTCTGCATAGTCTCAATACATAGGGTCATGACTCTTGAGAACATATAGTGCACTTTTAGCATACTATAGCACGGCATTTCTACTAGACAGATATTATGATGCCTCCTCCCCACGCTATACTTTATAACAATAGTATACAAGTCAGATAAATAGTGCTTTGTCTATACAAAATATTAATATAGACCTTTGAGTGCTGACCATCCAAGGTTGGTTATGCACCTACTGGATACCTATTATTTTCAGTTGTTCTGTTTGTTGGGCTGCTTTTATTATTGTGGTCTGTTATTGATTGTGAATTTTATGTTGTTTTCTTGAGCAAGCTAATGTTTACTACTGATTCTTACACTCATAACCTGTTAGATTTTATACACTTTTAGTAGTAGGTATGCCTTCCATTCTCAACATCCCACGCTAAATATTTTCAACAAACACAACAGTGCTATGTTGCTTTATGCCACCTACAATGTAACGTACGGGGACAGTTCCAAACATTTCTGTAATCTAATCTCTCATATTAGGGCTTTGCTGTTAAGCCGGTTCTGTTACAATAAATATAATAATGTGATCCTAAAGGCATTTAATGTTTCTCTCTATTCTTGTTTAAACTAACTACACACTGGAATAATATGTGATCTCTATGGAGTTCTGTAAACATTAATTACTTTATTTGAAATACCAAAAAAGGGAAAAATAAATAAATAAATATATAGTATAGGGAGACACTCTTTCACTTTTTCACGTATAGAATGGGATGTCAAATCAGCCAGATTTTGTTCCTATAGCGCAGAATGCATAAATAACCTCTTCTCGCTGTCATTTGGTTTACTGCAACTCATCACTGCAGGGGTGTTGCCAGCGGCCGAGGTTGCACCCTGTCTTTTGTTTTGCTTAGCAGTACATTTAATATAGTGTAGCTGCTTACCTTATCCTAGAAAGTAGCTGGTCCCTTTTACTATCTCCGCCCTTCATAGTGACTCATACAGGTTATGGCCATTTAGTATTAAGTCTAGAGTATATGTTACCTAACTATCTCTTCATCCTTACCCACTGCCCTAACCGTTCATCCCTTCACGCTAATTAAATATCCTCATAGGATCTATGCTACTATGACAGAACACTATAATGTATCCATTACGTTCACCTGTTCACAGAATAGCGGTAGTTAATGTAGGTGCTGTCTTCAATATCTATGCATACTGTTATCTCTACTCACATGGCTTGAGCATCTATTCCAGTCAGTCAGATCACTCCTTCATATAGCCCCAGAAGTTATAGAGTCTCATACAAAATACCTCCTCTCTGTCATTCTGAATGCCTGAGGTTATCTACCATAGTGCGTTAACAAAATTTTAAATTCCGACACTATAACCCATTTTCAGTTTGCATAAATCTGGACAGGTGACTATATATTTTACTGCCACTTTTTCTAATCTCTCATACCCTTACATTCTCTAGATGGACATAGAGTCTCAACATTAAGACTTCACCGTGGAAGCTCCGCCCCTCCCCCCTTTCCCCCTCTATTCTGAGCGGCTTTTGCCCGCTGCACTTAACCCCCCCCCTAAAATACTATGGTCTGATACTGGCCACAACAAAAGCCAAGTCTCCACATCCTGACATTATTTGATTAGATAGATTAAAGATTTCCTCCCTAGCTGATGTGGGGAACACTCGCCACATAATAACATAAATTGAAGTTCCATGTTACTTAGTCCAAACACTTCTCATACAATTTATCAAGGCATATGTGATTCCTCTTCTACATCTTCATCCCACATTGCAGATCTCATTACCTTCATGCAAAAAATAGAATTTGTGACACAGCTTTATATCCAATGGTTATAGCCCCTATCTCATCCTCACTAAACACTTTTCATAGCTACCTATATATGTCCCTTCATGAGATCTTAGAAACGCTATGTGGAGTCGTAATTTTGGGGGTTTTAACAATCTTTGTGTAACACCAATATACAGGTGAATATCCTGCATTGATGTAATTACTGTGTTTGGACAAACTTTGTATCTTACTTTTGGGTTTCCCCCACAACTTCAATAAAAATCGTTTAAAAAAAATAAAAAAATAAAAAATAAGAGAGACATATGGATGAGATACATTTTTTTTTTTTAAATGAATTTTTATTTGGTTTTAGTATGAAGGGTAACACTTGGGGGCACGCAGGACCCCTGTTCAAACATACACAAACAAAAGGGTCGGACACGCAGGTCCGGTTGCAATAGCTGTCGAAACACTGATACATCATAAATAAATTGCAAGGATTTGTGGTGAAAATAGTTCACCAAGATTTAACCCTGGTGTGGGCTCTGAATATGGGAGGGGGGGGAGGTGGTACTTATAGATTAAATTTAATACTCCAAAGATCAAGTCAGGATAAGTTGCAGTAATATATATTAATGGATTTGAATTTGAACCTGGCACACGCTGAACCTAGCACACGCTGAACCTAGCACACACTGTAACCAGCACACGGTGTGCCTAGCACACATTATACCCAGCACACATTGTACCTAGCACACAGGATACCTAACACCCACTGTACCTAGCTCATGCTATACCTAGCACATGCCGTACCCAGCACCCACCTTGCCAAGCACACGCGGTACCTAGCACAAATTGTACCTAGCACAAACTGTACCTAGAACACATTATACCTAGCGCACGCTGTACCTAGCACACATGGCACCTAGCACACATGGCACCTAGCACACATGGCACCTATCATCCACCATACCTAGCTCACGCTATACCTAGCACACGCCATACCCAGCACCCACCTTGCCTAGCACATGCGGTACCTAGCACACGTTGAACCTAGAAACATTGTACCTAGCACATATGATACCTAGCACACATTATACCTAGCCACATTGTACCTAGCACACATTGTACCTAGATCACAAGGTACCTAGCACACATTGTACCTAGCACACATTGTACCTAGCACACATGGCACCTAGCACACATGGCACCTAGCATCCACCATACCTAGCTCACGCTATACCTAGCACACGCCATACCTAGCACCCACCTTGACTAGCACACGCGGTATCTAGCACACGTTGAACCTAGCAAACATTGTACCTAGCACATATGATACCTAGCACACATTATACCTAGCACACATTATACCTAGCACACATTATACCTAGCACACATTGTACCTAGCACACATTGTACCTAGCACACATTGTACCCAGCACACATTGTACCCAGCACACACTGTACCCAGCACACATTGCACCTAGCACACATTGTACCTAGCACACATTATACCTAGCACACACTGTACCTAGCACACATTGTACCTAGCACACATGATACCTAGCACACACCGTACCCAGCACCCGCCTTGCCGAGCACACCCGGTACCTAACACACGTTGTACCTAGCACACATTATACCTAGCACACAGTGTACCTAGCACACATGGCACCTAGCACACATGGCACCTAGCACACATTGTACCTAGCACACGTGGCACCTAGCACACATGGCACCTAACATCCACTGTACCTAGCTCACGCTATAACTAGCACATGCCGTACCCAGCACCCACCTTGCCTAACACACGCAGTACCTAGCACACGTTGAACCTAGCAAACATTGTACCTAGCACATATGATACCTAGCACACACGATACCTAGCACCCATGATACTTAGCCCACACGATGCCTAGCACACACGATGCCTAGCACACGCCGTACCCAGCACCCGCCTTGCCGAGCACATGTGGTACCTAGCACACATTGAACCTAGCACACATTGTAGCTAGCACAGGCTGTACCTGGCCCACGCCGTACCTAGCACACATTGTACCTAGCACACCCCGTACCTAGCACACATTGTGCCGAGCACACATTGTGTCTAGCACACACTGTACCTAGCACACACTATACCTAGCACACATTGTACCTAGCACATATTGTACCTAGCACACACTGTACCTAGCCCACACTGTACCCAGCACACACTGTACCCAGCACACACTGTACCTAGCACACACTGTACCTAGCACACATGATACCTAGCACACACCGTACCCAGCACCCGCCTTGCCGAGCACACCCGGTACTTAGCACACGTTGAACCTAGCACATATTGTACCTAGCACACTTGATACCTAGCACACATGATAGTTTCTAGAGTCCTTATAAATTTCCATATAGCATACAGTGTAGGAGTAAGTAAACGTAGAACTGGTCCTATCTCCCATCTCAACATAGGGGGAGGACAGGGGGTGAGGCGTATAGAATAAATTTACATTTAGTACTCCAAAAAGCAAAGTTAGTACAAGTTGCTTTAAAATATATAGATAAATTTGATCACATAAATTGAGGAGCAGGTCACTTAGCACACACTGCGCCTAACATTTATAATATCTAATACCTTAATAAATGTACATAGTATAGAATCAGCCACATAAATAACTAACGTGGGCTTCAAATCTTAAGTATAGTGGTCCTAAACAAGAAGAGGTAAAAAATATTGATTAAGTGCCCCAAGTCAGTAGTCAAACTGGAGCTGCAGGATTTAACATTAGGTTTTATCATAAAAGAATCACACACTGTTCAAATATATGTATAAGGAAATTCTATAGCTTACTTTAGCTCTGGCCTTCGTATGAAAAAGCAATTTAAGATTATCTGGACAGGCAATATTTACAATAAATCAAATAGTGTAGAAAAACAACATTAGGGATCCATATGTTATAATACACTTAGAACATAGGTAAGTATAAATGACTAAAATGAACGTAATGCACTATGGAGATTACAGTTAATGTAATGTGAAATAGCTGGGCACCTCACCCTGTGTCAGCATCTTTGAGATGCAGGCAGCAACAGTAAAAGGAGGTTAGTCTCTATACATTAAAAATGGTAATAAAGCGTCTGCAACAACTTCTATGCCACTATTTCTTTTGTTCACATAAAACCCACTTGTGATATATAAATGCATAAGTGACACTAACAAATAAAGCAAGGTACCTTATACCTAACCCTCTATATCGCTAAAATGGCATGGTTTACTCATTATGGCCAATGATCAGTATGGATATCTGTAGCTTGTTATTGTGTACAAAAATGCAGTTTGCTGTAATACAATATCTAGTACATGTAGCACAAAACTAAGTAGAATGTCAATGTTGTGCACATTATGCGCTACAGCGTCAAATTAACTCTTTAAAGAGTAACTGATTGCCATTCAAATTGTACATAGGTTAAGGCACCAACCGGAGTATTGTTATAAAAGAAAATGATCTGAGCCACCAGGTACTTCCATGCGATGTGGAGAGTTTTTGCAGAAGCGCCTATATCCGGCTCCGTGTTGTTCCGGAGCTCCTATGTCTGCTGATGCCCTGGAAGTCCCGGCAGTGTAAATAGCTGCAGGCACAAGCAAGCAAAGTTGGGTAGTACCCGGAGCTGGATTGGTGGAGATCTATATCTCCCATTCTCTTCGGTAGTGAGTGAGTGAGTGGCGAGGACTGTAAACTGGTACCTATAGGTCTTCTTTGTAGGCCGCAGCACAAAGCTGGCGGCCATTCGCGCCACTCCGCACTTCTCCGGTGCCCTCCTATGTAGTATGCACCATGTCCTAGTAAGTAGTGGCTACTTCAGGTTAGGGAGCCGCATAATACCTGGTTGATGGTGCCGATTCAGCATCCTCCACTGGTCCTGGCTCTAATACTTTTTCAGCAGGGCTTTCCCAGGGAGTGTACATACACTGCGGTAAGATCTATCTAAGGGCACGGCACACACAATGTAGCAGTCAGTGCAGGGGGCCAGTATCTCCTAGGTGATCTACCTGCCTACATTGCTCCCACCACTGACAATGCATAAATCCGGATCTCAGGGTATGGTATACTTTGCCCTCCGATAGCAAGGGGTTGCTCATGGCACACGGATGGTGTGGGAGAGGTGATCACTGTTGCTCCCTCTCTCCCTTCCTGCAAGTCCAACGCTAAGGTAGCATCTGAATCCGTCGGGTTCAATGAGTTCAGCACTCTAGGATTCATGAGTGGTGATCTTTGTGATCTCCAAGCTTTAATGTAGGATGAGATACATTTTACTTGTCATTTTAAAGCACATTATTTATTTTCAAGAATCTATTTATTTTTTTATATCAGGATACTTCCTTTATTTTTTTTTTACTTGATTCATACATTTCTGAATACACTAACGGCTAGATTGCGAGTTTTGCAGTATGAGTGAAAAAGAAGCGTTATGGCTCTTGCAGGTATAGCTGTACCGCACACTTTTTTGGCCGGAACGCAACGTAACTACCGCAGCTTTCAAAAAGTCCTTTTTCAATAGAACTTCCATAGTGCCGGTATTACGAGTTTGCCTGTCCGGCCAAAAAGTGAGCTGTACACCCTATACCGTCAAGATCTATACCATAAACTGAAAGTCAGTAGTTATGGCTTTTATGTTACAAAGCCGTAACATATAACTCACAACTAAAGTGATAAAAAGTACACTATCACCCATAAACTACCTATTAACCCCTAAACCAAGGCCCTCCCGCATCGCAAACACTAAAATAAAATGATTAACCCCTAATCTGCTGCTCCGGACATCGCCGTCACTATAATAAACATATTAACCCCTAAACCGCCGCACTCCCGCATCGTAAACCCTAATTAAATATTATTAAACCCTAATCTGCTGTCCCTAACATCGCCGCAACCTACATTACTGTTATTAACCCCTAATCTGCTGTCCCTAACATCGCCGCCACTATACTAAAGTTATTCACACCTAAATCTAACCCTAAGTCTAACCCTAACACCCACTAACTTTAATATAATTAAAATAAATCTAAAAATTACTATCATTAACTAAATAATTGCTATTTAAAACTAAATACTTGTAAAATACCTGTAAAATAAACCCTAAGCTAGCTACAATATAACTAATAGTTACATTATAGCTAGCTTAGGTTTTATTTTTATTTCACAGGCAAGTTTGTATTTATTTTAACTAGTTAGATTAGTTAGTAAATAGTTATTAACTATTTACTAGATACCTAGTTAAAATAAATACAAATGTACCTGTAAATAAAACCTAACCTGAGTTACACTAACACCTAACCTTACACTACAATTAAATAAATGATATTAATTAAATACAGTTAACTAAATTACAAAAACCCCCCCACTAAATTACACAAAATAAAAAAGAAATTATCAAATATTTAAACTAATTACACCTAATCTAAAAGCCCTATCAAAATAAAAAAGCCCCCCCCCCCCCCAAATAAAAAAAACCCTAGCCTACAATAAACTACCAATGGCCCTTAAAATGGCCTTATGCGGGGTATTGCCCCAAATAAATCAGCCCTTTTACCCGTAAAAAAATAATACAGCCAATAGGATTGAGCTTGCATTCTACTGGCTGTTCCAATCATCCAATAGAATGCAAGCTCAATTCTATTGGCTTATTGGATCAGCCAATCGGATTGAACTTGAATCTGATTGGCTGATTCAATCAGCCAATCAGATTTTTCTATTTTAATTCCGATTGGCTGATAGAATTCTATCAGCCAATCGGAATTCAAGGGACGCCATCTTGCATGACATCATTTAAAGGAGAATTAATTCTTGAAGAGCCGTGGAATGAAGAGGATGCTCCGCGCCGGATGTCTTGAAGATGGAGCCGCTGCGCGTCGGATGGATGAAGATAGAAGATGCCGTCTGGATGAAGACTTCTGCCCGTCTGGAGGACCACTTCTTGCCGCTTGGATGAAGAGTTCTACCGGCTTCGTTGAGGACTTCTTGCCGCTTGGATGAAGGCTTCTCCCGGCTTCGTTGAGGATGGATGTCCGGTCTTAAAAAACTGTAAGTGGAAAAAAAGCTAAATGCCCTTTTAAGGGCAATGCCCATACAAATGCCCTTTTCAGGGCAATGGGGAGCTTAGGTTCTTTAGATAGGTTTTTATTTGGGGGTGTTGGTTGTGTGGGTGGTGGGTTTTACTGTTTAGTGGGGTGTTTGTATTTTATTTTACAGGTAAAAGAGCTGATTTCTTTGGGGCAATGCCCATCAAAAGGCCCTTTTAAGGGCCATTGGTAGTTTATTGTAGGCTAGGGTTTTTTGATTTTGGGGGGCTTTATTATTTTGATAAGGGCTATTAGATTAGGTGTAATTAGTTTAAATATTTGATCATTTCTTTTTTATTTTGTGTAATTTAGTGGGTTTTTTTGTAATTTAGTTAATTGTATTTAATTAATGTAATGTATTTAATTGTAGTGTAAGGTTAGGTGTCAGTGTAACTCAGGTTGGGTTTTATTTTACAGGTAAATTTGTATTTATTTTAACTAAGTAGCTAGTAAATAGTTAATAATCCTCTTTTATATTGGTAAACATGTAAGCACTATTAAGAGCATATATTACATGTTTTATAATCCAAAAGAAGAAGGCTAACTTAACCACTTAATGAACGCTGACCTTGTACATCAGCAGTCATTCACATAGCCCCAAACATCCACCCGCATATAGCACAGGTCTTCCCAATTTCAGCAAGACCGCATTGGGCGCGATCCGATATATGGCGTAGTTTGCGGCGCAAGCAAGGGAACCCGCGTCGCCCGCAGTTTCAGCTCGCATCTCGAGCTATCCAATATACGGCGCCGTCAGTTGCTAAAGTGGCGTAAGTCGGATAAACCAGCGATGTCCAGAAATCTGTGCAAGTACAAATTTCTGGAGTCGCCAGTGACTTACGCCACTTTAGAAACTGCCGGAGCCTACAAAACCTGACTAAAGTATTAAATCACCCGCACTGTCTAACACGCCTCCTAAACATAGCCCGACACGTTTAACCCTCTATCCGCTATCCCCCCCTCACTATCCTAACAATAAAAAAAGTTATTAACCCCTAAACCGCCACTCCCGGACCCCGCCGCCAGCTATATTAAATCTACCACCCCCTAAAGTGAGCCCCTACCCCGCCGCCATCTACCTTACTTACCCCCTAAAGTGAGCCACTACCCCGCCGCCATCTATTTTAAAATTATTAACCCCTAATTTAATCCCCCTACCCCGCCGCCATCTATATTAAATTATTTAACCCCTAAAATACTAAACTATCCCTACCACTAAACCTAAGTCTAACCCTACAAATAGCCCTGAAAAGGGCTTTTTGCGTGGCATTACCCCAAAGTAAACTGCTCTTTTGCCAGTCCTTAAAAGGGCTTTTTGCGGGGCATGCCCAAATAATTCAGCTTTTTTTTCCAGCCCTTAAAAGGGCTTTTGGCGGGGCTTTGTCACAAAGAATTCAGCTCTTTTGCATCTAATCTACATCCCCCTACACCGCGGCCACCTATAATAAATGTATTAACCCCTAATTTAATCCCCCTACACCGCCGCCACCTATATTAAACACATTAACCCCTAATCTAATCCCCCTACACCGCCGCCAGCTATATTAAATATATTTACCCTAATTATATTAGGGTTAATATAGTTATTATATTATATATATTAACTATATTAACCCTAATTATATTAGGGTTAATATAGTTAATATAGTTATTATATTATATATATTAACTATATTAACCCTAATTATATTAGGGTTAATATAGTTAATATCGTTATTATATTATTTATATATTAAGTATAATAACCCTATCTAACTCTAACATCCCTAACTAAACTCTTATTAAGATAAATCTAATATTAATATTATTAATTAAAATATTCCTATTTAAATCTAAATACTTACCTATAAAATAAACCCTAAGATAGCTACAATGTAATTAATAATTACATTGTAGCTATTTTAGGGTTTATATTTATTTTACAGGTAACTTGGTATTTATTTTAACTAGGTACAATAGCTATTAAATATTTAATAACTATTTAATAGCTACCTAGTTAAAATAATTACCAATTTACCTGTAAAATAAATCCTAACCTAAGTTACAAATACACCTACAATATCAATAAATTAAATAAACTACAAATATCTAAACTAAAATACAATTAAATAAACTAAACTAAATTACAAAAAAAAAACACTAAATTACAAAAAATAAAAAAAAGATTACAAGATTTTTAAGCTAATTACACCTATTCTAAGCCCCCTAATAAAATAATAAAGCCCCCCAAAATAAAAAAAAATTCCCTACCCTATTCTAAATTAAAAAAAGTTCAAAGCTCTTTTACCTTACCAACCCTTAAAAGGGCCTTTTGCAGGGCATGCCCCAAAGAAAACTGCTCTTTTGCCTGAAAAAAAAAACACAATACCACCCCCCAACATTACAACCCACCACCCACATACAACTAATCTAACCCAAACCCCCCTTAAATAAACCTAACACTACCCCCCTGAAGATCTCCCTACCTTGTCTTCACCCAACCGGGCCGAACTCCTCATCCGATCCGGGCGATGTCTTTATCCAAGCGGCAAAGAAGAAGTCTTCATCCCGGCGATGTCTTTATCCAAGCAGCAGCAAAGTCTTCTTCCATCCGGCAGCATCTTCCATCAAGCGGCATCTTCAATCTTCTTTCTTCGCTCCTCCGACGCGGAGCATCCATCCCGGCCGACGACTGAAGGAGGAATGAGGTACCTTTAAATGACGTCATCCAAGATGGCATCCGTCGAATTCCGATTGGCTGATAGGATTCTATCAGCCAATCGGAATTCGTCCTATCAGCCAATCGGAATTCGACGGACACCATCTTGGATGACATCATTTAAAGGTACCTCATTCCTCCTTCAGTCGTCGGCCGGGATGGATGCTCCGCGTCGGAGGAGCGAAGAAAGAAGATTGAAGATGCCGCTTGATGGAAGATGCTGCCGGATGGAAGAAGAATTTGCTGCCACTTGGATAAAGACATCGCCGGGATGAAGACTTCTTCTTTGCCGCTTGGATAAAGACATCCCCGGGATGAAGACTTCTTCTTTGCCGCTTGGATAAAGACATCGCCCGGATCGGATGAGGAGTTTGGCCCAGTTGGGTGAAGACAAGGTAGGGAGATCTTCAGGGGGGTAGTGTTAGGTTTATTTAAGGAGGGTTTGGGTGGGTTTAGAATAGGGGTATGTGGGTGGTGGGTTGTAATGTTGGGGGGGGGGGTGTTGTGTTCTTTTTTTTTTACAGGCAAAAGAGCTGTTAACTTGGGGTAAATACCCCGCAAAAAAGCCCTTTTAAGGGCTGGTACAGAGCTGGGTATTTTATAATTTAGAATAGGGTAGGGAATTTTTTATTTTGGGGGGCTTTATTATTTTATTAGTGGGCTTAGAATAGGTGTAATTAGCTAAAAATTGCTGTAATCTTTTATTTTTTTTTGTAATTTAGTGTTTGTTTTTTTTTTGTAATTTAGTTTAGTTTATTTAATTGTATTTTTAGATAGATATTTGTAGTTTATTTAATTTATTGATAGTGTAGGTGTATTTGTAACTTAGGTTAGGATTTATTTTACAGGTAATTGGGTAATTATTTTAACTAGGTAGCTATTAAATAGTTAATAACTATTTAATAGCTATTATACCTAGTTAAAATAATTAACAATTTACCTGTAAAATAAATATAAACCCTAACATAGCTACAATGTAATTATTAATTATATTGTAGCTATCTTAGGGTTTATGTTATAGGTAAGTATTTAGATTTAAATAGGAATATTTTAGTTTATAATATGAATTAGATTTATTTAATAAGAATTTAGTTAGGGGTGTTAGGGTTAGATAGAGTTAATATAGTTAATATAAATACTATAGTAACTATATTAACTATATTAACCCTAATATAATTAGGGTTAATATAGTTAATATATATAATGTAATAACTATATTAACTATAATATACTTAGGGTTAATATAGATA
The DNA here is from genome assembly GCF_027579735.1 of Bombina bombina. Taxonomy (NCBI): domain Eukaryota; kingdom Metazoa; phylum Chordata; class Amphibia; order Anura; family Bombinatoridae; genus Bombina; species Bombina bombina. The sequence goes on from NC_069500.1 coordinate 633,515,852, forward strand.
ATATAGCTGGCAGCGGGGTAGGTAGATTAAATTAGGGGTTAATAATTTTAATATAGATGGCGGCGGTGTAAGGGGCTTACATTAGGGGTTAATACCATTAATATAGGTGGCGGCGGTGTAGGGAGGACAGGTTATAGGGCAAAAGAGCTGTTTACTTTGGGGCAAAGCCCTGCAAAAGGCCCTTTTAAGGGCTGGTAATAGAGCTTATTACTTTAGGGATATTAGATTAGGGGTTAATAATATTAATATAGCTGGCGGCGGTATAGGGGGATTAGATTAGGGGTTAATAATTTTTATATAGGTGGCGGCGGTGTAAGGGGTCAGATTAGGGGATAGATCAGGTAGATGGTGGCGGTGTAAGGGGTTCACATTAGGGGATAGATCAGTTAGATGGTGGCGGTTTTAGGGGCTCACAGTAGGGGGTTAGTTTATGTTCATTGCGGTAGCGGCGGTTTAGGGGTTAAATATTTTATTAGGGATTGCGGCAGGAGATCGCGGTTGACAGGTAGATAGACATTGCGCATGCGTTAGGTGTTAGGTTTATTTAGCAGGTAGTTTAGGGAGTTACGGGGCTCCAATAGTCAGTGTAAGGCTTCTTACGGCTGCTTTTTGTGGCGAGGTGAAAATGGAGTAAGATTTCTCCATTTTCACCACGTAAGTCCTTACGCTGTATATTGGATACCAAACTGCGCTGGTTTGGTATACCTGCCTATGGCCCAAAAAACTACGGGCGACGGCAGAAATATACGCGCGTAACTTCTAGGTTACGCCGTATATGTGATACCAAACCAGCGCAAATATTGGCGTCGCCAGCTTTTGCGGGCTACGATTTTTATCGGATCGAGCCCATTATATCTGCATAACTCCGGAAGTGAGGCATGCAGTACTAGCACAACTTTGCTGCTATCAGTGAAGCTAGGCTAGTAAAACCCTTAACAACCACAGACGTTAAGGGGTTAACAGAGTTAAAGCTTTGGGAAATATTTTAATGGCAAGCTGTCTGTACTATAAAGAAAATCTATCTAAAAAAATATTGAGAAATACTTCTCGGCTAAGAAAAATATATTTTTTTTTGTTCCAAAAAGCCAAAAAATCTTTATTGACAAGAGCTAGCATTTATCATAGATTTGGAAACAAATCTTGTAGACTTCGAGCAACCTTGATGAAATCATAACAAAAAAAGAGAAACATGGCTTCCATTACAACAAAAGATATTGGGCTATATTTGCTTGCAAGCTCTCAGCTAAGATTAAAAGCAAAACTTGAAGAGTTAGTTACCGCATCTGGCCAAATGGGACAAGCCCAGGAACCACATCAAGACCTTTCCCAAAATCTGAATCCCTAATACAGCCATACAAATGCAAACTCTCAATCAAACTGCAAACAAGTCAAGGGTTCACAGACTTATGTAATCACTCTTCCAGTTTTGCTTTTAATCTTAGCTGAGAGCTTGCAAGTGAGTGCTGGACATTCTCTGTGTGTTGAATTAATTTATTTTGAAATGTTCCCTATGGGCCTTGCACCCAGACTTGTCTGGGTTTAACTGCCTGTGACTCTGGAGACAGCACAGATTCCTGAGAGTGCTATTGAGCTCCCAGGGCAGAGCATGTTGCAGGGTCATGGGATGTGTACCCAGTCCAGTCTGAGAGTGCAGTCCCCTTCCGTGTTTTGTATATGTCTAGGGTGATTACATAAGTCTGTGAACATTTGACTTGTTCCCAGTTTGTTTTATAGAGAGCTTGCATTTGCATGGCTGTATTAAGGACCCCGGTTTTGGGAGAGAGCTTGACGTGGTACCTGGGCTTGTCCCATTTGGCCAGATGTGGTAACTAACTCTTCCAGTTTTGCTTTTAATCTTAGCTGAGAGCTTGTAAGCTAGTGCTGGACTTTTTCTGTGTGTTGTATTAATTTATTTTGTAATTTTCCCTATAGTCCTTGCACCCAGACTTGTCTGGAGTTAGCTGCCTGTGACTCTGGAGACAGCACAGCTTCCTGAGAGTGCTATTGAGCAACCAGGGCTGAGCATGTTGCAGGGTCATGGAATGTGTACCCAGTCCAGTCTGAGAGTGCAGTCCCCTTCCGTGTTTTATATATATATATATATATATATATATATATTGACAGACATCCACACATATAGGAGACTTCCCTCTAATCCCACAAAAAAGTTTTAAAGCTTCAATCAAACTCTTCTCTGTGGCTTACAAGCCCAGTGTATTTCTCAGCATGAATTTGACTTTATGACTATGGCTTTTCCCCAGATACTGATTCTATATCTCCTTTCTAAAATTCATAAGAGCCTTGTTAACCCTCCAGGTAGGCAAATCGTTTCTGCTAGAAGATCAATTTTTTCAGGTATTACTGAGTATATTGATTTCCATCTTCAGCCAGTCATACGCAACTCGTTTTCTTACTTACAAGATTCAACAGCAATGATACTTAAGCTTCAAAAACATACAACATTACAGTCTAATGATATTTTGGTCACCAAGGATATTGACACTCTCTATACAGTCATTGGCAGACTGGAGACTGTCAGATCCATGGTAAAGGATTCTAATGATTTCACTGGTCCACCATTGGAGTTCTTGATTGAACTTATGGAACATTGTCTTATGAAAAATTATTTCAGATTTGAAATGGATTTTTACCTCCAGCTGTCAGGTACGGCCATTGGGTCAAACATGGCCCCCACGTATGCCAACCTGTATATGCTTGGATACGAGCTGACCATCATGAAACCTTTATTGCATCCACATATATCATTTTATACCTGGTATATAGATGATTTGTTTTTAATATGGACACGGACAGTCGCACACCTAGAACAGTGGGTTTCTGAATTGAATCATACTGAGTCTCTGATTCGATTCAAATTGAAATATAGTGAGTACAGTGTACACTTCTTAGATCTCAATATCTTTAAAGTTGATTCGGACGAGGGCTACCATTTTGGCACCTCTCTTTATACCAAACCCACAGATAATCATCAAAAGATGGGAATTATCTCCTCCCAGTTGACAAGGGTGGTGCGAAACAATCCTAAGCCGCAAATCCTCCATCTGCAGTTGGATGCTATGTGTACTAAATTACAGGCAAGAGGATATTCACCAGGTGACATAGAAATGCCAAGGAAAAGGTTGGATCATCATTCCCAGATGACTCTGTTGAATAAAAAGAGGGACAATCACAGTGCAGTGACTCCTACCCTAAATTTTGTTATGACGTTCACACCAGAACATACACATATTAATGAGGCAGTTAGAAAAAGACGAGCCAGGAATATCCAAGATTTTCTGATAAAAATGGACACAAAGGAGTCTTACCAGAAGGACACATGGTTACAATCTGTGAAAAAAAGGTGTTATAGGTGTGGGGACTATGTAACATGCAATGGGATGCTGATGGGAACTACATTCCAGCATCCCTACTCTAACAAGAGATACAAAATTCAACACAGGTTGTCATGCAATAACATCTATGTGATTTATGTCCTTATTTGTCCTTGTTCCCTGTTTTATGTAGGGAAAACTATAACTACTTTTAGGGAAAGGATGGTAAATCACAGATATGCTATTAGGGAGGCAATCAAGAAGAGATCCTCTGACCAGCCATTGGCACGGCACTTTGCTCTGTTTAAACACAGTGTCTCCAGTCTCAGGACGATGATCATTGATCACATACCACCCCTGGCTAAAGGTGGTGACCGAGGGAGACGTCTTTTGCAGCTCAAAACCAAGTGGATTTATACCCTGGAAACGGTGGAGCCTAAGAGCCTCAATATACAGCTGGATTTTGGCCCCTTCATTGGATAATTGCCTATCCCAGACTTTTTGGAAATCATCCCATTGGCAGGTATGGCCAAACCCTTTGTCCCCCTTTTCCTGCCTCTCCTTGCCACTGTGACTAGACTTCCACTCCACAGTATGCCTCTAGCCTCACACAATGTCTTGTAAGGATTCTATGCTGATATATGTATCCTCTCTTTTTTTAATTCTTTATGATGTCCATCATGTACAGTGTTCGTGCCACTAAATTGTGTGTACTTTTAGACGATGCTGCAGCCATTAATGTCAGAATGCTCTGATTTCCAGTCTGTCTTGCACAGCATTAGGTATGCTAATTAGCCATGTGCTTGGACCGATCTCCTACGAAAGGTGTTTTGCTGATGATGGTGCAATTAACATCAATGATAGCACACGGAATGAACTGGAAGGGTTGTGGCTTCATACGCATGTGTGATTGGATCCAAAGATGGCGCTTCACTATTGGACATTACGTGGACATACAGAATATTTAAAGGCTGCAGCACCTTAATTTGGCTCTAGGGTAAGCTCCAGAACCGGACAATATACCAGCTGAATTTTATAAAATCTTAAAAGATAAGATGACACCTTTTATGGTTTGTATAGAGTTTATAAGTTCAGGCAATCTCTACAGTACATTACCTACTTTTAAAGCTGCAAACATTATTGTTATTTTGAAACAAGATAAAGATCCTACATTGACAACCTCTTATATGCCTATTGCTCTACTTAAATAGACAAAATGTTGACAAAACTTTTAAAAAACAGGTTGAAAAATGAATTACCAGATCTGATACATGCTGATCAAACTAGCTTTATAGCAGGTACTGTAGATCTTCAGGAAGAAATAAAGGAGAATCTTACAGGTAGTGACTAAAAATAGTAGGGGAAACTTGCAAATTAATTATTTCCTAGACGCATTTAGACACAGAGAAAACATTTGACAAGGTGGTGGGGAGTTTTTTCTTTCAAACCAAGCTTAGATTGAATTTCTCAGAATTCTTTTTTGAGATAGATAAAAAATGATACATATGCCCCACTTATTATTCATTTAAATTCTTCTTTGAGAAGAGGATCAAGACAAGAATGCCCTCTCTCACCATTTCTTTTTAACCGTGTAATATAATCTTTTTCGGCTATATAAAGAGATCTCCTTCCAGGTATCAAACCAGGGAAAGTAATTTTAAAAACTGCAGTTTACACTGGTAGTTTTGTGGTCAAGCCGCATATCCACATTGAAAATAAACTAGACTTAATTAATCAATATGGAAGTATATCAGGGTATATGATCAATGTTAAAAAATTAGTTTTATGGCTTTAAAATAAAATACAAAATGGAAATGTCCATTTAGAGAAGTTTGTATATAAAAGGAGCCTAGGAACTGGTATGAATAAAATTGCACAATCATTAAAAAAACAAAAACAATAAAAAAACTGAAAAATTAATCTGGTACAGATGTTCATTCTACCTCAATTTTTATATGTAATGCAAATTCTATCTTTCCTGCTTAAAGAAAATGATCCTAAAATGATCTGTTGAGCTTTGAGGAAGTTCTTATTTCAAAATCAAAAATGAAAAAAAACATTTTAATCCCTTTGCTACTGGGAATTTCAGAGAAGAACTTGCCAGATAATTTTTACTCGGAGCCTTGTTTTTATTTATTTACCTGTCAAAACTGTATATTTAGAAGACAACACATTTGTGTATATTTCCTGCCACCATTTCCCCACCAAATTTGATCATATAAAAAAAGAAATCTTTGGGTTTCTCACTAAAATTCACCTAGATTACAAGTTTTGCGCTATACCTGGTGCGTAAAGAACGCAAAAAAAAATGAGCGGTATCACACTTTCCATAGCGCTGCCATTGCAAGTTACTGAAAAACCTCCTTGTGCTGTGCACATACAGCACAAAAGCCAAAGGCTTAGTTTACGTCCTTGTGTATGCTTTCCCCCATAGATCTTTCCCCCATAGACATCAATGGGGAGAAAGTGTTAGCAAAAAATTAACACCTGCGATCGCTGAATTGCAAATCGCCATAATGCAACCCCATTGATGTCTTTGGGTAAAAAATGTACGTTTAAACCTAACACCCTAACATAAACCCCTGATTCCAATCAGCCAATAGAATGAGAGCTGCTTAAATCCTATTGACTAATTTGAACAGCCAATAGGATTTTAGCAGCCCTAATTCCTATTGGCTGATTTAAATTTTTTAGCCAATAGGAATGCAATGGTACCCCCAGTATAAAAGGGGTACCTGCCTTGGACCTCTGCCTCGACCGCTCCACCTCTGCAGGGATGAAAAAGATGCCTGTCCTGCAATAGATGAAGATGGAGCTGCCTGGATGAAGATGGAGCCGCCGGGATGAAGATTGTTCAAGCGAGACTTCAGCAACTGTGAGTACCTAAAGAGGGGTTAGTGATAGGTTTTTTTAAGTTTTTTGGGGGTGTTTTTTTTTAGATTAGGGTTTAGGCATTTTAGGGCAAGAAAAAGAACTAAATGGTTTTTTTAGGTAGTTTTTTTTTTTATTTTGTGGGTTGGGGGTTTGTAATGTTAGTGGGTCTTTGTACTCTTTGTACTTTTAGAAAAACAGCTGCTTTCTTTAGGGCAATGACCTACAAAAGGCCCTTTTTGTGTAATGTTTTTTTTTTTCATTTGGGGTGTTTTGTTTGTTTAGAATAGCCATTTTTTATTTTTAATGGGCAGCAAAAGAGCTGAATGCCCTTTTAAGGGCAATGCCCATACAAATGACCTTTTCAGGGTAATGGGTGGATTAGGTTTTAATTTATTTTTATTTTGTAGGTTTGGGGGGTTGCATACTATTAGGGGTTTTGTTTTTCTTTTGTAGAAAAAGAGCTGATTTCTTTAGGGCAATGCCCTACAAAAGGCCTTTTTAAGGGCCTACAAAATGCCCTTTTAAGGGACTTTGGTAGTTTATTATAGATTAGGAGAACAGGGTATTACAATAAGAATAATTTTTATCGTTTCAGATAATTTAGTTTTTGGTATTTTTTGTAATGGTAGGTTTTAGTGTAAGGTAGCTTGGGTTTAATATCACAGGTAAGTTTGTATTTATTTTAACTAGGTAGTTAGTAAATAGTTAATAACTATTTACTAACTAGTCTACCTAGTTAAAATAAATACAAACTTACCTGTAAAATAAAAATAAAACCTAAGCTAGCTACAATATAACTATTAGTTATATTGTAGCTAGCTTAGGTTTTATTTCCCAGGTAAGTATGTATTTAGTTTTAAAAAGGTATTATTTAGTTATTAATTGTAACTTTAATTTAGCTCTATTTTAATTATGTTAAAGTTAGGGGGTGTTAGGGTTAGGGTTAGAGTTAGGGTTAGCTTTAGGGGTTAATAGTTTAATTTAGGTTGTTGCGATGTGGGGGGCTGGTTTTTTATCGGTTAATAGTTTTTTTGGGGTGCAGGCGAATAGGGGTTAATAACTTTAGTATAGTATTTGCATTGCGGGAGGGTCTTGGTTTTGGGGTTAATAGGTAGTTTATGGGTGTTAGTGTACTTTGTAACACTTTAGTTATGAGTTTTATGTAACAGTTTTGTTGCGTAAAACTCATAACTACTGGTCTCAGATGGCGGTACGGAACTTGTCGTTATAGGGTGCAACACAAGCTTTTTAGTTTTACCGCAAAATTCGCAATGGCAGCACTATGGAAATTCCATGCAAAAACGCATTTTTTTGGAGTGCAGGACTGACGTTGCGTTACAGGCTAAAAGGCTTGCGGTACAGCTATACCGACAAGACTCGTAATGGCTGCTTTGCTGTTTTAATGCTGAAATTACATTTTTTTCAGCTTTTAAACACGAGCGCAAAACTTGTAATCTACCTAAATGTTTTTTAGGTATAATACACTGAATGTTGAATGTTTACACATTTTTGAGAAATATATATGTAAATAGTATTAAACTAAGAGAAATTCCTATTAACATGAAGCCTGTAAGATGAGTTACTTATTGTTTAGCATATTATGTCTCATATGTTATAGATTATATATTGCTGCCATAGAATTTGTGCTTTAGTCATGAAATAGTTAATAGTATTGTTCAATTATGCATTTTCCTTTAAATAGACAGGCAGCAGATGTTCTTGTTATGCAGTGATCAAGTACGGTGGTCCCGCATGAAATGCGTCTGCTGTTGCTGCTCTCGTCTATATTTTTCTATTTTTGACATTTTGTCTGCTACTTACTGTTTTTAAATTGTACCATTAAATACTTGTTTTTTCCTTACCATCCTGGACTCTGTAATTTTTATATTGGATCTACGGTGAGCTGGAACCTTTTTGTTTGCCCGTAGTCTAAATACCCCTAATCCACTGCCCCCCGACATCACCGACACTAAATAAAGTTATAAACCCCTAATTCACCACTCCCCGACATCACCGACACTAAATAAAATGATTAACCCCTAATCCGCTGCCCCCCGACATCGCCGACACTAAATAATCCTAATGATCCCTAAACCGCTGCCCCCCCCCCCCACATCGCCAACACTATATAAATCTATTAACCAATAAACTGCCGGTCCCCAATGTCACCAACTCTATAATAAAGTATTAACCCCTAAACCGCCAGCCCCCACATTGCAACTAATAAACTAAATCTATTAACCCCTAAACTGCCATCCCCCCACATCACAAAACACTAAATCAAACTATTAACCCCTAAATCTAACACCTCCCTAACTTTACATTAAAAGTACAATATAACTATCTTAAAATAAATAAAAACTTACCTGTGAAATAAAAAAGAACTAAAATTAAACTATAAATTAAACTAACATAACTATTCTAATAAAATAAACTACAAATTAAAAATCCTAAATTACAAATTTAAATAAACCTAACACTACGAAAAAATAAAAAAAAAATTATCCAAAATAATAAAAATGACACCTACTCTAATAGCCCTATAAAAACAAAAAAGCCACCCCAAATAAAAACAACCCCTAAATCCAAAGCCCTGTCCAAAGCCCTAAATATAAAAAAAAAAAAACACCCAAAAAAAAAACTAACACTAACCCCAGGAAATCTATTCACAGTTCCTGAAGTTCGGACATTTATCTTCATCCAGGCAGCGAGTAGTCTTCATTCAGGTGGTGACATCTACATCCATCGCGGCGTTATCTTTTTTCTTCATCCCGGTGGAGCGGAGCTGTGGAGGTGTGGAGTTGTGGAGACAGAGAGCATCTTTGCCGGTGGTGCGGACATCCAGTGTGGAGGATCCTCTTCATATGGTCACCGCCGTACACTGAAGCTTGAATGCAAGGTATCCATTTAAATATGGGATACCATGCATTCCTATTAGCTAACATTTTCAAATCAGACAATAGGAAGAGAGCAACTGAAATTGTATTGGCTGTTTAAATCAGCTGACAGGATTTCAGTAGCACCAACCGGGATGAAGATAGGAGATGCCCCCATGATGGATGAAGATGTCGCCGCCTGGATGAAGACTTCTCGCCGCCTGGATGCAGATGGATGTCCATACTTCAGGAACTGTGAGTAGTTTTTCTGGGGTTAGTGTTTTTTTTTTTTTTAAATTGAGTGTTTTTTTTTCTTTAGATTAGGCATGGACAGTAAAAGAGCTGAATGCCCTTTTAAAGGCAATGCCCATACAAACGCCCCTATAGTGGCAATTGGTAGCCAAGTTTTTTTATAGAATTAGTTTTTATTTATTTTGGGGGTTTGGTTGGGTGGGGTAATTTACTTTTAGAGGGGACTTTGTAATTTTGTAAGGTAAAAGAGCTGTTTAACTTAGCAGTTTATTGTTAAGTTAGGGGGTGTTTTTATTTTGGATGGGCTTTTTTGTTTTAATAGGGCTAGTAGATTAAGTGTAATTTTTATTATTTTGGATAATTTAATTTCATTCGTTTTTTTGTAATTTTTTTTTCTTAATTTTAGCATTTATTTTGTAATGTTAGATTTTTTAAATTTTTTCTTAGTGTTAATTTTTTTTAATTACGTAATTTAGTATTTTTAATTGGTAGTTTATTTTATTTTATTAGAATAGTTATGTTATGACTATATGTTATGTTAATTTATAGTTTAATCTTAGTTTTTTATATTTCAGTTAAGTTTTTAATTATTTTAAGATAGTTATATTTTAACTTTTAATTTAAAGCTAGGGGGGTGTTAGGTTTAGGGGTTAATAGTTTAATTTAGTGTTTTGCGATGTGGGGGTGGCGATTTAGGGGTTAATAGGTTTAGATTATTAGTTACGATGTGAAGGGCTGGGAGTTTAGGGGTTAATAGGTTTAGTGTATTAGTTGTGATGTGGGGGGCTGGAGGTTTAGGGGTTAATACTTTATTATGGTGTTGGCAAAGTGGGGGGCGGTTTAGGGGTTAATAGGTTTATATAGTGTTGGCAATGTGGGTGGGCAGCGGATTAGGGGTTAATATATTTATTTAATAGCCGCGATGTGGGTGGGCGGTGGATTAGGGGTTAATAAGTTCATTAAAGTATTTGCGATGCGGGAGAGTGGCGGTTTAGGGGTTAATAGGTAGTTTATGGGTACTAATGTACTTTGTAACATTTTAGTTATGAGTTTTGTGAAACATTTTTGCTTTGCAAAATCCATAACTACTGAGTTTTTTGAGTGCGGAATGGACGTTGCTTTACAAGCTAAAATGCTTGTGGTATAGCTATACCGCCATAACTTGTAATATGCGTTACATGCCATTCCACGCGCAATGAACAATTTTTCAGTGGTATAGCCATACCGCACCATAACGCAAAACTTGTAAGCGATTATTTACATACATCATGGCACAATTAATTGCAAAAGCTTCTCTGGATTTCCCTTTGTTCATAAATAGCAGACATACATGGCATTGCCATTGGTTTTTGATAATTAGAATTCCGCTAAATGCAGCTGTAATTCTCCCTGTATCTTCTAACTCTGCCATCCTCTATCAGTTGGGCCCCTCTTACTCTTTTCTTATTCTACACATATCTAGTGTTTTAATTCTTTCTTTGTTTTTCTGTCCTAAAAAGCTTATTTGGGGAAATATGTGTAATTAATTAATGTGTGGTCAGGAAAAAAATATAAACCAGAAGGTTTTCAAGATGTAGAAAGTATTGAAAAATATTTTCAAAGAAATCTTATGGGAAAGAATTGGTGTGATACATACTTTTATATTTTACATATATTTGAAAATACAATATATATATATATATATATATATATATATATATATATATATATATATACAAGTATATATATATATATATATATATATATATATATCTGTATATTTTCATGTAGATATATAGGTATAAATATATATTTTACAGAAAAGTAATTTTTTTATATATATATGTCAGAGAGGAATTGCCTGGTATTTCGGCGCTGGGCTGACCGTAATAGGCGGGATCAGACTGATATACTACAGGAAAGTTCTACTCTGTGAAAAGCATTACTGGGCTAAAAGAAGCTACACCCAGGTGGTAAATCGCCATAGAACAGGCTAACAATGGTATTGAGCCGGTTGTTTGTTCCTGTGAGTGTGCTTCTCTCTGTGTGTATTTAGTCTACCTATAGGAAAAAAGGGGAATCCAGACGTGGACTCCTTGCTCAGTGTGCTTAGAGGAATATGGCTTCACCTCACTGACGAGGTCCAATGAAGGCCAAAATGATCGTCTGAGGTTGATGTGTTCCTTGTTCAGAGAGGAATTGCCTGGTATTTCGGCACTGGACTGACCGTAATAGGCGGGATCAGACTGATATACTACAGAAAAGTTCTACTCTGTGAAGAGCATTACTGGGCTAAAAGAAGCTGCACCCAGGTGGTAAATCGCCATAGAACAGGTTAACAATGGTATTGAGCTGGTTGTTCATTCCTGTGAGTGTGCTTCTCTCTGTGTGTATTTAGTCTCCCTATGGGAAAAAAAAGGGGAATCCAGACATGGACTCCTTGCTCAGTGTGCTTAGAGGAAAATGGCTACACCTCACTGATGAGGCCCAATGAAGGCAGAAACGATCATCTGGGGTTGCTGTGTTCCTTGTTCAGAGAGGAATTGCCTGGTATTTCGGCACTGGACTGACCGTAATAGGCGGGATGATCAGACTGATATACTACAGGAAAGTTCAACCATAGATTGCACCGCACCTCCACCTCAGAAAAATCACAGGTACTTCAAATAATAAAAGGTAAAAAAAATCCTTTGTAGAGCTTGTATAAAAATCAAAGAAGCCATACAAACAATGGATAAAGATCAAAAATGGCAGGTTAGGACTGAAAGCCAAACATGTTTCGGGCTCTCCCCTTGTTCATATAAATATCCAGTGAAATATTCCAAATGCACCTTTCGGCTTTCACGCAGTTGATCTAGCCCAGTGTCGGGTTAGTGTGTGTTTGAGAAATAGAAAAGGTTTTTAGCACGCCCCATATAAATCTATGTTGGGGAGTTAGCGCAGTCATGATATGTTAAGTCCTGAAGTTAGCGTCTGAGCCTTTTTCTCATGCTCTAACTTTTTACTTTCAGCTTCTAATAAATGCGCTAATCCAGCTGTGCTAATTTTTTTACTTGAGCACAGTTGGAGCTCAATGAAGAAAAAAAATAGCTAGCCTCTTGTAATCTGGGCCTAAATCAGCATATCACATCAGGTAAACCTATTTTAAATATTCTATAGTAACATATTGCAAAATACTCCTATCCGTCTACACTGTGTGCACAATTAATATTGCATTTTTGAGGATTAATTTCATTATTGAACAACTACAGTGTTCTCGGTCAATCCAAAATGTTACTAAACCTCAAACTTGAATCTTTAAGAAAGTAAAAGTGAGGTTTTGGCTTTCTTAGGAGAATATATTTGTGTGCACAATTATTGGGCAACTATTAGTGTGCACAATTATTATGCAATTAAATGAAAAATGAAAATTTCCCCATCTCTCTTGTTTATTTTCATCAGTTAAAGTGAGAATAATAAACATAGAAATCAATATTTACAAATAAACATTTCTGACATTTCCAAAAAAATAATCGGTTACCAATATAGCCACCCTTCTTTTCAATAACAGTCATAAGCTTTCCATCCATGAAGTCTGTCAGTTTCCTGAACTGTTGATGATCAACTTTTTGTGCCGCAGCAACCACAACCTCCCAGACACTGTTCAGAGAGGTGTACTGTTTTGCTTCACCATAAATCTCCCATTTAAGAAGGGCCCACAAGTTCTCAATAGGGTTTAGGTCAGGTGAGGAAGGGGGCCATGTCATTATTCTTTTATCATTAAGGCCTTTACTGGCTAGTCACGCAGTGGAGTACTTTGATGTATGCAATGGAGCATTGTCCTGCAAAAATATCAAGGTTTTCTTGAAAGATGCAGACTTTTTCCTGTACCACTGCTTGAAGGAAGTGTCTTCTAAAAACTGGCAGTAGGTTTGGGAGTTGATTTTGAGTCCATCTTCAACCCGAAAAAGTCCAACTAGCTCATATTTAATAATATCAGCCCATACCAGTACCCCACCTCCACCTTGCTGGTGTCTGAGTCAAAGTGGAGCTCTGTGCCCGTTGCTGATCCAGCCATGGGCCCATCCATCTGGTCCATCAAGATTCACTCTTATCTCATCAGTCCATAAAACCTTTGAAAATCTGTCTTCAGATATTTCTTGTCCCAGTCTTGACATTTCAACTTATGTGTATTGTTCATTGGTAGTCGGATTGAAGCCTAGCTTAACTTGACCATGTCACTGAGCACTGAACACCTTGTTCTTCTGGGCACTCCAGGTAGGTTGCAGTTGTTGAATATGACAGCACTGGAGGATAATGGGTTCCTGGTAGCTTCACGCTTGATTCTTCTCAAATCTTTGGCAGTTAATTTGCATCTTTTTTTTTCTCAACACATTTCTTGTGACTCTGTTGACTATTTGCAACAAAATGTTTGATGGTTCTGTGATAACGCCCCAATATCTTAGCAATTTAAAGAGTGAAGAGTCAAGTTAAATCTCTTTTGGGCCCATTTTGCCTGAGGAAAAGAAGCTGCATAATAATTATGCACTCCTTGATATAGGGTGTTGATCTCCTAAGGCCACACCCTCCCTAATTACACAAATACACATCACCTGATATGATTAACTCCAATAAGCATTCAAGTTTATTCAGCTTGGAGTAGGACAATATGCATAAAATGATGATTTGGTCAAATTCTCACTTGCCTTATAATTGTGCACACAGTGTATAAGTAATTTTAGGTTTTCACTGAAATGTTAATAAATTATAAAGTAACAGTGAAATTATTTTAAATGGGAAAAACCTTTTTATTTTTTTTAATTGTGCAAAATTATTAAAACTTGATATCTTATTTTTATTATAGTTTAGATTTAATGTCAGTGATGATGTTTCTTTTCTTACTTACAGGGTGTTCATTAGAATTCTCATTTGCATTTTTATTAAATTAAATGGGGTTTAAAATTACTTCAACATGTGTTGCTTTTAATATTAGCTGAATTTTCTTCCTTGCTTCAATGCTACTAGTTTTATTCTGAGTATTTACATTTCCCAATAGTCTGATCACTTTTTCCTTTTCTTCAGTAGTGCACAACAGTTACAGTACATTACCTATTCCACTTCCTCTTCAAATTATGTTTCCTGTCATTCACATGGGTGAACTTTAATAGGACCTATAAAGAGCTGTATACGAATGACAACAAATGTTCCAAACCTGATATTAAAAGTGTCATCAAGCAATATGGGGAGTTATGGAATGATGTGCTTTGTACTTTAGATTTCAGCCACTGTAATTCAGCACCTAATATTACTTACTGTATATAATAGCACATTCCCACATGTAAATGACACAGCAAAGATAACTGTCCCCTTATTTTAAAAACAATTTACCTTTGCTTTAGGTATCCATGTAAACACTGATTTATTAAAGCATCATATTACTGCATAATAATAATAATAATAATAATGAGAGAATTTGGAAGTATTGTGGCTGCAATATTTGTATTGACTTTGAACAATAAATAGGTATCATCTCTAAATATTTATCTCTGAGATATGGGCCTATTTTAGCTAAGAACTCAAAACATACATTAATGAGATAAAACTAATTTCTATATTATACTTTGGCGTTTATTAACTTTCCCGTGTCTCTTGTTCAGGGTAGGATTGCCACGATTTTAGTGGGCTGGACCAGATTGATATACATGGCAGCAAAGTTCCTCTCTGTGAAAGTTTATTAACTTTGAAACTTTTTCACACTTTAGGTAATCTTTCACTTTGTGTATACAGTAAGATATAGGGGTCAATTGATCATTTGCCAGGCGGACATGATTCGCTGCACGGAATCATTTCCAGCCAGCATCGGTAAATGCCAACAGCGTACACTGTCGGCATTTAACATTGCACAATAATTTCTTATAAAATGCGTGTGCATTGCCACCACCTGCATATTTGCGGCCAATCGGCCGCTAGCAGGGGGTGTCAATCATCCCTATCATATTGAATCGGAATGATTGCAGTCCATCACCTAAAAGGTAGCGGACAAATTAAGGAGCTGCAGTCTTATGACCGCTGCTTCTTAACTTCTGTTTCAGGCTTGCCGGAAACTTCAGACGGAGACAGCAGGAGATTGTTAAATACGGCCCATAGGCTGACATTTAACAAGCACCGGGCAGAAAAGGCTCGATGCATCAAACTTGTCCGCTCCGTATCGAGGCCAGTGGCCAGCAATACGTTGCACATATTTATGATTGCTTGTGCAGTGCTGCCCCCTTCTAGCATTGCATTCAGGCAATCGTGCCCCAGCAGGGGCTGTCAATCACCCCAGTCCAGCTCTGGGAACAATTTAAGAGACTACTGCAAAATTATCAGTTTTCTCTCATTTTATTATTTATAGGTAAGTGTTTGAGTAAAATGAATATTTTTGTTTTATTCGATAAACTACTGACAACATTTCCCCCAATACCAAATAAAAATATTGTCATTGAGAGCATTTATTTGCAGAAAATGCTAACTTGTCAAAACAACAAAAAATGTTGTGTTATCAGACCTCAAATAATGCAAGGAAAACAAGTTCATATTTATTTTTAAACAACACAATACTAATGTTTCTTTCATGTAATTGTCAAGAGTCCATGAGCTAGTAACGTATGGGATATACAATCCTACCTGGAGGGGCAAAGTTTCCCAAACCTAAAAATGCCTATAAATACACACCACCCACAATTCAATTTTACAAACTTTGCCTCCTATGGAGGTGGTGAAGTAAGTTTGTGCTAAGATTTAAAGGTTGATATGCGCTTCTCAGCATTTTGAAGCCCATTTCCTCTCAGAGTACAGTGAATGTCAGAGGGATGTGTAGGGAGTATCACTTATTGAATGCAATGGTTTTCCTCACGGGGGATCTATTTCATAGGTTCTCTGTTATCGGTCGTAGAGATTCATCTCCTACATCCCTTTTCAGATCGACGATATACTCTCATATTCCATTACATCTACTGATAACCGTTTCAGTACTGGTTTGGCTATCTGCTATATGTGGATTGGTGTCTTTCGCTAAGTATGTTTTCATTACTTAAGACACTCTCAGCTATGGTTTGGCACTTAATGTATTTATATAAAGTTCTAAATATATGTATTGTACTTATATTTGCCATTATTCAGGTTTTCAGTATATTTCCTTTTGCAGACTGTCAGTTTCATATCTGGGAAATGCTTTTTTTTATGAAAAATGTATTTCTTACCTGGGGTATAGTCTGTTTTTAAATTGACTGTCTTTTAAATTGACGGGCAGAATTAGGCTTGCAAGAACGCAAAATGCCAAAGTTAATTGCGTCATTCTTGGCGTGAGATTTTTTGGCGCAAAGTTACATTCGTTGACGCAAATTCGTAATTTCCAGCCTCTTGGTTGATGCCGAGTCCTTCACAAGGTTGTGTCACCTATGACGCTAATGTGTCGTTTCCGGACGTTTTTGGTACCAAAAAATATTTTTTTGTTTGTTGTGCATCATACTTGGTGCCAAATATTTTCATTACAGGCAGTCCCCGGGTTACGAACATCCGACTTACGTACAACTCGCACTTACGAACGGGCCTGTACAGCAATAAACACTTACTGATGTGTTCAGTGCTGCTCGGTCCTGGGGGAAACAAAAGTGTACCTAAACATCACCGAGAGTGTCGTCGCTCCATGCCGTCGCTCCGTGCCGTCGCTCCTTTGTTTCATCAAGGGATTCCCTCCTCAAGTCGGCTCATCGCCTCCGTAAGAACTGACGTCTGCACTCGCCGGTCACATGACCTGTACACACCCCTCTTCTCATTGGTCTGTGGATGCATCTCCCTAGAAGAACTCTTTGGGGGGTAGTTATCAACGTGTCAACTTTAATGCCTTCGCTGGCCCAATACGCCCACCTAAGCTCACCTACCATCGCCACAGCGGACCTGAAAAAATTTGCCTAAGTTATCAATAAATCTGTTAAAAAGCCGCGCACCAAGTACGGGGCGATGAGCAGCAGACTGTGAGAGTTATCACTCATCCGATCTTGCTGCTCTTCGGCTTTTTTACAGCTTTATTGCTAGCCTGTCACTAAGCACCCACACTAAACTACACTGTTCTACCCCCTATACCGGCGCCCCCGGAGCCCCCCGCAACTCAATAAAGTTACTAACCCCTAAACCGCCGCTCCTAGACCCCGCCGCAACTCTTATAAATGTATTAACCCCTAAACCGCCGCTCCTAGACCCCGCCGCAACTCTTATAAATCTATTAACCCCTAAACCGCTGCTCCTGGACACCGCCGCAACCTACATTATACCTAGTAACCCCTATCCTGCCCCCCCTATAACGCCGCCCTCTATAATAAAGTTATTAACCCCTATCCTGCTGATCCCGCACCTCGCCGCAACTAAATAAATAGTTTAACCCCTAAACCGCCTCCCGGACCCTGCCGCAACCTATATTAAACTTATTAACCCCTAATCTGCCCCCCCCACCGTCGCCACCTATAATACATTTATTAACCCCTATCCTGCCCCCCCTACACCGCCGCCACTGTAATAAATTTATTAACCCCTAAACCTAAGTCTAACACTAACCCCCCCCCTAACTTAAATATTAATTAAATAAATCTAAATAATATTTCTATTATTAACTAAATTATTACTATTTAAAACTAAATACTTACCTGTAAAATAAACCCTAAGATAGCTACAATATAATTAATAATTACATTGTAGCTATTTTAGGATTTATATTTATTTTACAGGTAACTTTGTATTTATTTTAGCTAGTTAGAATAGTTATTAAATAGTTATTAACTATTTAATAACTACCTAGCTAAAAGAAATACAAAATTACCTGTAAAATAAATCCTAACCTAAGTTACAATTAAACCTAACACTACACTATCATTACATTAATTAAATAAATTAACTACAAATAACTACAATTAAATACAATTACATAAACTAACTAAAGTACAAAAAATAAAAAAAGCTAATTTACAAAAAATAAAAAAATAAGTTACAAATATTTCAAAAATATTACAACAATTTTAAGCTAATTACACATAATCTAAGCCCCCTAATAAAATAACAAAGCCCCCAAAGTAAAAAAATTCCCTACCCTATTCTACATTAAAAAAGTTCAAAGCTCTTTTACCTTACCAGCCCTTAAAAGGGCCTTTTGTGGGGCATGCCCCAAAGAAAACTGCTCTTTTGCCTGTAAAAGAAAAATACAACCCCCCCCCCAACATTAGAATCCTATCAGCCAATCGGAATTGAAGGGACGCCATCTTGGATGACGTCCCTTAAAGGAGCCTTCATTCGTCGGTAGTCCGTCGGGAAAGAAGGATGTTCCGCGTCGGCGGGATAAAGATGGATCCTGAAGAAAGAAGATTGAAGACCCCGCTTGGAAGATGACATCGCCCGGATGGAAGACTTCTTCAGCGCCCTTTGGAGGATCACTTCTGCCGCTCCGGATCTCCTCTTCAGTTCCATTGGTGGCTCGGCTGAGTGAAGACGACTCAAGGTAGGATGATCTTCAGGGGATTAGTGTTAGGTTATTTTAAGGGGGGTTTGGGTTAGATTAGGGTTATGTGGGTGGTGGGTTTTAATGTTGGGGGGTTGTATTTTTCTTTTACAGGCAAAAGAGCAGTTTTCTTTGGGGCATGCCCCACAAAAGGCCCTTTTAAGGGCTGGTAAGGTAAAAGAGCTTTGAACTTTTTTAATGTAGAATAGGGTAGGGAATTTTTTTATTTTGGGGGGCTTTGTTATTTTATTAGGGGGCTTAGATTAGGTGTAATTAGCTTAAAATTGTTGTAATATTTTTGAAATGTTTGTAACTTATTTTTTTTATTTTTTGTAACTTAGCTTTTTTATTTTTTGTACTTTAGTTAGTTTATGTAATTGTATTTAATTGTAGTTATTTGTAGTTAATTTATTTAATTAATGTAATGATAGTGTAGTGTTAGGTTTAATTGTAACTTAGCTTAGGATTTATTTTACAGGTAATTTTGTATTTCTTTTAGCTAGGTAGTTATTAAATAGTTAATAACTATTTAATAACTATTCTAACTAGCTAAAATAAATACAAAGTTACCTGTAAAATAAATATAAATCCTAAAATAGCTACAATGTAATTATTAATTAAATTGTAGCTATCTTAGGGTTTATTTTACAGGTAAGTATTTAGTTTTAAATAGAAATAATTTATTAAAGTATAGTGTAGTGTTAGGTGTAATTGTAACTTAGGTTAGGATTTATTATACAGGTAAATTTCAGTTTATTTTAGCTAGGTAAGCTATTAAATATTTAATAACTATTTAATAGCTATTGTACCTAGTTAAAATAAATTGAAAGTTACCTGTAAAATAAAAATAAATCCTAAGATAGCTACAATATACCAAGATTGTTTAAGGTTGTACTGCAATATTTGAAAATGTTTGTTTAAGGTTGTTTAAGGTTGTAGTGTACAGTACTGTACTGTACTGTACAATACCTGTATTTGAAAATGTTTAAGCATTTATATGCACAGTTAAAATATATTAAGACAAACATCTGTCCAAGTTGCATTTGTTGCATTTCCTGAGTAGAACGCCATTCAATTTAGTTCTGCTGAGTATGGTATGGGGTTAGAGCCACTTGAGGTTTCACTGCTGTCTGTATCCTCATTAGAAAGATTGTTTGGCTAGAGTTTCACCTAAAAAAGTGCCTGTTCTGACTTACATACAGATTCAACTTAAGAACAAACCTAAAGTCCCTATCTTGTACGTAACCCGGGGACTGCTCGTATTTAAGACCCCATTCCTATTTGCCTCTTGCCTTTTTTCTATGTCAGAGGGCTATGCTGTTTGCATTTTTTCCCATTCCTGAAACTGCCATATAAGCAAATTGATCATTTTGCTTTATATGTTGTTTTTTTCTCTTACATTTGCAAGATGTCTCAATCTGATCCTGTCTCAGAAATCACTGTTGGAACCCTGCGGCCTGATAACAGTTCTACCAAAGCTAAGTGCATTTGTTGTAAACTTGTGGAGGTTATACCTCCAGCTGTGGTTTGTAATAGTTGTCATGATAAACTTTTACATGCAGAGAATGTATCCATCAGTAGTAGTTCATTACCTGTTGCTGTTCCCTCAACATCTAATGCACAAGATATACCTGTAAATTTAAAATATTTTATTTCTGATTCTATTCAGAAGGCTTTGTCTGCCATTCCGCCTTCTAATAAACGTATAAGGTCTTTTAAAAACTTCTCATAAGGTTGATGAAATTTCAAATGACCGGCAAACTACTGAATTATCCTTCTCTGATAAGGATCTATCTGATTCAGAAGATCCTGCCTCAGATATTGATACTGACAAATCCTCTTATTTATTTAAAATGTAGTATATTCATTCTTTGTTAAAAGAAGTGTTGATTACATTAGATATGGAGGAACCTAGTCCTCTTGATACTAAAACTAGTAAACATTTAAATTCTGTTTATAAACCTCCTGTGGTTATTCCACAGGTTTTTCCAGTTCCTGATGCTATTTCTGTTATGATTTCTAAAGAATGGAATAGGCCTGGTACTTCTTTTTTTCCTTCTTCAAGGTTTAAACATTGTATCCTTTGCCAGCAGTTAGATTGGAGCTTTGGGAAAAGATCCCCAAAGTTGATGGGGCTATCTCTACTCTTGCTAAACGTACTACTATTCCTATGGAAGATAGTACTTCTTTTAAAGATCCTTTAGATAGGAAACTTGAATCTTATCTAAGGAAAGCTTATTTATATTCAGGTCATCTTCTTAGGCCTGTAGTTTCTTTGGCTTATGTTGCAGCTGCTTCAACTTTTTGGTTGGAAACTTTAGTGCAACAAGTATCGGATCATGATTTCTTTGCATTGTTAAGTTGATTCAACATGCTAATAATTTCATTTGTGATGCCATTTTTGATATTATCAAAATTGATGTTAAATCTATGTCTTTAGCTATTTTAGCTAGAAGAGCTTTGTGGCTCAAATCTTGGAATGCTGATATGACTTCTATGTAAAGATTGCGATCTCTTTCTTTCCAAAGTAACAAATTATTTGGTTCTCAGTTGGATTCAATAATTTTAACTGTCACTGGGGGGAAGGGAGTTTTTTTGCCTCAGGATAAAAGACCTAAGGGTAAATCTAAAGCTTCTAACCGTTTTTGTTCCTTTCGACAAAATAAGGAACAGAAACCTAATCCTTCCCCCAAGGAATCTGTTTCCAATTGGAAGCCTTCTTCAAATTGGAATAAATCCAAGCCATTTAAGAGATCAAAGCCAGCCCCCAAGTCCGCATGAAGGTGCGGCCCTCATTCCAGCTCAGCTGGTAGGGGGCAGATTAAAAATTTTCAAAGATGTTTGGATCAATTTGGTCCAAAATCATTGGATTCAGAGTATTGTCTCTCAGGGGTACAGAATAGGATTAAGAGTAAGACCGCCTGTGAAAAGATTTTTTCTCTCACGCATTCCAGCAAACCCAGTAAAGGCTCAGGCTTTCCTGAAGTGTGTTTCAGACCTGGAGTTATCAGGGGTAATCATGCCAGTTCCGTTTCAGGAACAGGGTCTGGGGTTTTATTCAAATCTATTCATTGTCCCAAAGAAAGAAAATTAATTCAGACCAGATTTTGGATCTAAAGATTTTGAATCAATATGTAAGAGTACCAACTTTCAAAATGGTGACTATAAGGACTATTCTGCCTCTTGTTCAGCAAGGGCATTATATGTCCACAATAGACTTACAGGAGGCATATCTTCATATTCTGATTCATCCAGATCACTATCAGTTCCTGAGATTCTCTTTTCTAGACAAGCATTACTAATTTGTTGGAATAACCCTGATTTTCAATTACAGATTTCATGCATCTTGGCATGCTCTCCACCAGTCTTTCATATTGCTGTTGGGTGACTTTATACCACTCCTGGCACAAAAATGCAAGCAGCTCAACTTTGTTTGATTGCTTGTGATCATCCATCTTCCTTTGAATCCCATTCCAAAAGGTCATCTTCTCTTATGAGTCCAATGTCAGCATTTGCCCAAAACCTGGTCATCTAATGGTTAGTTGGAGACCTGGAGATGCCTAAAAGCCACAGTGTCTCACACCCACTGTAAAATTTAGTGAAGGATCAGTGATGATCCGGGGGTTCTTCAGCAAGGCTTAAATTCATCTTTGTTAGGGATGCATTAATCAAGCCATGTGCAAGGTTATCCAGGAAGAAATTTTGCTTCCTTCAGCATTGACAATGTTCCCCAACTCTAAGGATTAGTTCCTCCAGCAGGACAATGTTCCATGCTATAAATCCAGGTCAATAAAGGTGTGGATGGAGGCCCATGTCATGGCTATCCCAATCTCCAGATGTAAATCCCATTGAAAATAGAATAGGATATTGTAACTTCACACTGTTCTATAAAATTCAACAAATCACAAGTAAAACAGTATTAACAATAAAATAAAGTTCTTAATTTGACTGAAGAAAGATCAAGTACCAGCTTACTGTAATACATACACCAAAAATTTATTTCAAGTGGATCAGGTGGAAAACAATCCTTCACTTCATTAAACATTACTTACTGGGGTCATTAGGTTGGGCTGAACAAAATATTTTTTTTATTAATGGTTGTTTGTTGACACTTAGGGTCAGATTTCAAGTGATAAATATCACTTTCATGAGGTCTATATTTGTGCTCCACTGTGTAATGTGTAATGTTCGCTGGTATTACAAGTTGTCAGCATTGTACTCATGAGAGCACGCTTCCATAGGCTCCAATGAGAGCCTTGTTCTGATGCCGTCAGAGATGGCATCAGAACCTAAGCACATCAAAGAGGGCAAGTAGCGCAGCTATGTCAGCAAAAAAAAAAAAATATTTATGTATATGCTTAAATACATACATATTTATGTGTTAAGATTAACATAAAAATATATGTATGTAGCCCCTGCTGTTGAATATTTTCCTGTTGAACTTTTGCATCTGTATACAGTCTGCAGGAGAAGTTGCCTAGGTAACTATCAGACTGGTTGGTCATGTGATCAATCGAAACTTAGGAGAAGAGTGTAAGACACAGAAGGAAACAGACATGTCAGAGCAGTGAAAGACTGTGTGAGGCCTGGCGATGAGACAGCTGCATAGAGGCTCCATCTTGTGTAAAGTAACAGCATTCCTCTGATCTGCTGAGTCTAACCCTGTGAGAGAGCTGTGGAGAAGAATCCAGAAAAAGTAAATGACTGGCAGTCCCTGGAGTTTCCCTTCAGCCTGTGCAGTTGAATCCTGTTTAGTGGTAAGGAGTATCCTCTCCCCTTGTCATACTAACAGGGCATTCTGTCCATCACAGAAACTTATAAACAGCTCTTCCTGTGGATCGCAGCTTCCTATGAGTTGTAACTGTTTAAATGCATGTGGATTACCTTAAAGGACACCAACATTTTTGTGCACCAACTGGTACCCATCAGCCATTAGGGTGAAGCCTGAGGGTGGGTTCGCAGGTGGTTTGGGAGGGTGCTGGGCCTGGTTAGAGAGAGTTAGAGTTAGAGTGAGGGCATGTGTTAGTTAGCCACTGTATTAATTGCCATACTTTTATTTGCCATAATCCTTTAATACATGTTCATACTGTTTTACTGTTATTACTGTGTGTGTTGTAGTTATTTATTATGTTCCTGCCTGGGTAACCCATTCTTACCCTGGATGCCCAGTCAGGTGGAGGCACTGCCACAGTCATGTACCCCAACTCCCAGGTAGTGGAGACTCAGGATCGGCCTGCAGAGCACATGGAGGTAGCTGGGGTAAAGACCCACAGGGGTAATTGTGGGCCTAGGCCAAACCCCGTTACATTTAGAGGTCCCACTGCTGAGATAAATTAGGGTACACCCAGTAAGGATACATTAATTCCCTGGCCGTGAGCAGTGAGCAAGTTTGGCAGACCCACACAAAACATGTGTGCAGTTTTTTGCCTTCGCTGAAATCCCCTTTGTACTGCTGTGAGCTGATGGCTAACATTTGTTTTTACATGCTGTTCAAATAAAGTATCAATTTTTACCTTAATCTTGGACCCCCTGCAAGTTTGTTTACCTTATTCCTTGTGATGCCCGGAAGCGTTCTCTTTTCTTTATCTCATAACATGGTGCTGTGACGTAAGCACCAGCTTGTTTTGGGCTCCTAGGAAGTAAGAAGAAGAATCATGAGCAAGGAGACCGGTGCATTCTCTGAAGACACGCTACCCTCAAAACACACAACCCCGGAGGCTGGTAAGCGCCACTTATTTGTATATGTAAGCCATTCTTACACTGGATGCCTAGTCAGGTGGAGGCACTGCCACAGTTGTGTACCCCAACTCCCAGGTAGCGGAGACTCAGGATTGGCCTGCAGAGCACATGGAGGTAGCTGGGGTAAAGACCCACTGGCGTAATTTTGGGCCTAGGCCAAACCCCGTTACATTTGGAGGTCCCACTGCTGTGATAAATTGGGGTACACCCAGTAAGGATACGTTAATTCCCTGGCCCACGCTCCCATTTGTGACAGATTGGGCCCAGCAACAGAAGGTACCATTGCATCATGCAGTGATGATATGCCAGGTACCTCCCATAGTGAGATAAAACATGTTACCAAGTGCATAGAGATTTTACTGGGAATAGCGATGGCTACCATCAGAGATATCCTGCATGATTCATATGGTCAAACTTACATGTTAGTATATTCCCATGCAGATTTGAGAGGCCTACATGTCTATACCTTCTTGAAACAACTCCTGAAGGATGCCGCTTAGTGTATGCTCTCCCTGATAAGGAGTAACGGGTTACAATGCAGAAACCCTCCAGTATAGGCCTAAGAGACTTTGATGTATCAAGTTATTCCCAGATTCTGTCCCCTTTGTCAGAGAAACACGCTGGAGATTACCTGTTACCCCTGTAGAGAAAGGGGCCATCCCCAAAAGAAATGTCTACTTTTCCAGTGTGCAAGGGACAACTGCCCCTAAGACCCCAGATCTAGTTGTTCCCTCATCTCCAACATCCCCAAAACCATGCAATTCCCTATTTAGAGCCACAAGTTCAGGAGAGAGTAACAAATCTGAAATACTGCAAAAACTCTCAGAAGCCATAGTGACGGCTACCCATACTCACAGATACCGTAAGCTGAAAGTGTTTTCTGGGAATCAGACTGTTCCTGCCAGGGAGGAACCCTTTAAGGCCTGGAAGGATAATTCTGTACAATTATTGGAATAATGGTCTTGTACGGATAACATAAAAAAAATGGATAATGGAGAGTCTTCGTTTTCCAGCTACGAATATGATAAGGCTGTATAGGGGAGTGAATGAACAAGCTAACGCACACGATTACCTGAACATTTTGCAGGATGCATATGGAAAATCAGAGGACACTGATGATCCACAATGATCCGAAAAGCAAAAATACTGGAGAACCAAATGTCCCCATCTTCTCCATAAAAATGAAATTCTTTTAAAGCAGCAGAGAAAGAGGATATGGAACTGTCCATCCTTAAAAAGAAGGTAGATGAATTAGAATTATTGTCTAAGCCATTTCCAAGAAGAACATATTATTCTCCTACCAGGAGGCAGCACCGTAGGGAGACCACAGGAAGGTTATTCCCAGAGGAACAGTCCCCCCGAAGAAACTGTTTTAAGTGCAGAAAATCAGAGCATTTCAAGCAGGAGTGCCCACTAATTCATCAGAGACAGGAGTGGAAGTGTTAGCTATTGAGCTGGAGGAGGCCCAAGTTACCAGTCCTTTCAGGAAAAGAGAAAAAAACACACACCCATGTTATCTGTGGGGGCCAAGATCGGGCCCAAATCTCTGATACAGTTACAAATAGAAGGTATTCATGCCTTAGCTTTGTTATATACTGGATCGAGGTCATCATCTTTAATAGAGACTTCTATGACCATCACCTAAAACATATTCCCCTGGAGCCAGCAGGGGAGTTGCAGTTGTGGGGAGTGGGATCTCAGGCCCAGCCTGTAGAGGGATGTATAGAGTGACAACAACCATCCCACAGTTAAACACAGGAATGATCTGCCCTATGTATGCCCCATGAAGAAAACAATGTGTGCCCCAATAATTTTGGGTACCAATGCAAGAATGGCGCAGGACATGTTAAGGGCCTACCTAACTGAAGTAGGGGATGTATCTCTAACCTGACTGATGGAAGTCAGCCCTTTTCTAGGGAAAGATTGCCATCGACTAGCCCTACAAGCTAGACCAGGGTCCTACCACTACTCAGGGAAAGAACCTGTATTTGTAAGGCCTGGAGAGACTAAGACTCTACGAGCCACAGCATCTATGCACCATGAAATAACAGGAGGAAGCAGGTAATACCTCATTGAATCCTTGCCTGAGGAGGATGCAAAAAAAAGGGTGGACTCTCATACCTGAGGTGAAAGACTGGCGGAATCACTGGTGTAAACATTTTCCCATAATGATAAGAAATGTAACACCCACAGTGATCAGAATTGATCATCACCAGAAGATTGGTGTGATTCACTTGTTAGATCAAGTCTCTTCAGTAATGTCTGTGAAGGCAGAACAGGGGATTGACCTTGAAGGACCCATAGTTTTTGAACTGGAAGATTATCATCTACCACAAAAGTGGAGAGATAGCCTCCGATCCAAATTAGCTACTTGAGAGAAAGTCTTCTCCAGGAAAGAAATGTATGTGAGATGTGCAAAGAGTGCCACACATGCTATCATTCTTTCTGACCCAGCTCCTTTCAGAGAAAGATCAAGGAGAATATCCCTTCAATATGTGGAAGATGTCCGGGATATACTCCAACAGATTGAAGAATCTGGCATTATTAAAGAGTCCAGAAGTCCATATGCCTTACCCATAGTGGTAGTTAGGAAAAAGAATGGCACAGTCCGGCTTTGCATAGTCTATCGGACTTTAAACAAAAGGACTGTTCCAGATCAATATACACTGCCACGTATAGAAGATCTACTAGATGCCCTTTTCTGGAAGCCAGTGGTTCAGCATCCTGGAATTGAGGTCTGGGTATTATCAGGTACCCATGAATAAGGAGAATCAGGAAAAGATGGCTTTAATCTGTCCCTTGGGATTCTACGAGTTTACCAGGATGCCCCAAGGGGTAACTGGAGTTCCCGCCACCTTTCAAAGGCTGATGGAGAAGACTATGGAGGATATGAATCCCAAAGAGTACCTAGTCTATCTAGATGATCTCATAGTGTTCAGTAGGACACCAGAAGAGAAAGAACAGCAATTGCTGAAGGTGTTGGATCGATTCCAAGCAGAGGGTCTGAAATTATCAATAGACAAATGTCGGTTTGCCCAGAACTCTGTTACATATGTAGGTCACATTGTTTCCGCACAAGGTGTGACAACTGACCCGACCAAAATCGAGGTAGTGATGAATTGGCCCTGGCCAGATAACATCAGTGAGCTGCGCTCATTCCTTGGATTCTGTGGTTACTACCGGAGGATTGTGAAAGACTACTCAAAGATTGCTCGAGAGCTACACAACTTGTTAAAGACTACCTCCGATATAGAGGGAGATGCCAGTATGGAAGGCCTAGGGGGCGTACTGCATCAAAGCTACCCAGTAGGGTTAAGACCAGTGGCCTACATAGGTAGAAGTCTAACTGGTGCAGAGAAAAACTATCCGGTCCATAAGCTAGAATTCTTGGCGCTCAAGTTGGCAATTGTGGACAAGTTACATGACTATTTATATGGAGCAACATTCGAGGTAAGGACGGATAACAATCCGCTTACTTATATTCAAACAACAACAGCTAAGCTGGATGCCACAGGGCATAGGTGGCTGACAGCTTTGTAAAACTATAGCTTCAGCCTTAAATACAAGCCAGGCCCTAAGAATGTTAGTGCGGACGCTCTGTCCCGCAGACCTGGACTTCCTCCTCATGAAGAAAAGGAGGAATGGATAGAAATCCCTGTGCTTGGGGTAGGAGCCCTTTGTCAAACATATGTAGTGGCCGAGAGGCAGGATGAGTTCTCTGAACTCAGAGGAATAGACTCCATATGTCACTCCCCAGAAGCTGTACCAGAGGTATTCTGTGCTCCAGCCATGCTCCAACAGTAGTCTCACATAACCACTGAAGACAAGAAGAAAGCCCAGACCAGGACTGGTATATAGGGACTGTCCTCAAGGCAATGAGAGCCAAGAACCCTAAAGAAGAACTGAGCTCTCTCCCCATTGGACAAAGAGATTTGTACTGAAGAGAATGGAGTAAACTACATCTAGAAGATGGAATCCTTTATAGAATTATAAAATACCATGACCACCCTTGTCAAAAGCAGCTAGTGTTTCCTCATAGATACCGGGGAATGGTCCTGAGAGCCCTTCATGATCAACATGGGCATCTTGGGGTAGACAAGACCTATGGCCTGGTACAAGACCAGTTCTATTGGCCTTGCATGAGATAACATGTTGAACATTATGTGCAGAAGATGTATTCAGAGAAAGACTCTGCCTTTGAGAGCTGCCCCTATGGGTCACCTGAGACGTAAAGGACCCCTGGATTTTGTGTGCATGGACTATCTATGTATTGAGAATGATACTACCAGAATTGGGAAAGTTCTGGTAGTAACAGACCATTTCACCAGATATGCTCAGGCTTTTTCCACTAAAGACCAGAAGGCTGTGACCGTAGCCAAGGTCCTCTGGCCTGCACTACAGTCTGCCCAATCAAATACATTCTGATCAAGGTAGAGACATTGAGAGTGAACTGATCAAAGAACTGTTGGATATGTTGCAGGTTCAGAAGTCCAGAATAATACCCTACCAGCCTGAAGGTGATGCTCAGCCTGAGCGTTTTAATAGGACACTCCTAGACATGCTCGGGACTCTGAAACAAGTGGAGAAGCAGTCCTGGAGTAAGCATGTAGAAGCCATGGTCCATGCATATAATTGCACAAGGCATGAGTCTACAGGATTCTCACCCTACTTCCAAATGTTTGGAAGGGAAGCTAGACTACTGATATATGTCCGGTTGGGAGTGTCCCCAGATGGGACAAAGTCAGACTCTCACTTCCAGTAAGTGAGGATCCTCAGACAAAACCTTCACAGTGCCTATGAGTTGGCCACTCAAGCTGCAGCAAAAATGGAGGAACGCAACAAAAGAAGATACAATACCAAAGTGAAGCATCAGGAAGTCCAAATGGGAATCTCCTCCGGAATCTAGGGGTACCTGGGAAACACAACATAGCAGACAGATGGAAGGATACCCTATTTGAAGTTGTGTCTAAGCTAAAGGGGCTGCCAGTGTACAATATAAAAGGCCCAGAAGGCCGGATAAAAGCTTGGCATAGGAACCATCTACTACCAATAGCCTATATCAATGAAGAGGAAGGAAGTAGTAGTGAATGGGAGAAAAGCACAATGGAGAGTCCTGAAAATGGGGCAGTGGAGACCCCGGAAGCTCCTAGTGCTGATGACCAATGGTGGTCTCCTACTGCTGAGGAAACACAGCACTTTCCTTTCTCTCCTCCATTAGCCTCCTCTACATTGAATCCCAACAGCCCAAACTTTGTGCCTGGGATCACAAAAAGAGACTCTTGGGACTCTTGGGTATCATGGGAAAGCCAGGGCCTCAAGCATCTGGTGACCTCTCCACCCAAGTGGTAGGAGCTGAAGATTCCCAGGCACATTCTGGACTTCCTCAGAGAGAACAGAGACTGGGTACTAGAATTTGACAGCCTCCCAGGGTTCTTACTTACGATCAAGTCGGAGAACCCAGTTATGTACATATGCCCCAGGTACAGTCTAAAATGGTTGATTTTCTGTATCCATAAGCGGAAATGATGAATGTTGGAAAGCCTCTGTGCTAGAGTAAACTATAAGATAGTTAACATTTGTTTATAAGACTGTTAGTGCATTTATTATTATTTATATGTTTTGTTTTTTTTCAATTTACCACTTGGTGGAAACTTGCCAGTGGAAGGCAAGGATTCTACGAGAGGGAGAATGCAGCCCCTCCTGTTTTCCTGTTGAACTTTTGCACCTGTATACAGTCTGCAGGAGAAGTTGCCTAGGTAACTATCAGACTGGTTGGTCATGTGATTAATTGAAACTTAGGAGAAGAGTGTAAGACACAGAAGGAAGCAGACATGTCAGAGCAGTGAAGGAGTGTGCGAGGCCTGGCTGTAAGAGAGCTGCATAGAGACTCCATCTTGTGTTAAGTAACAGCATTCCTCTGATCTGCTGATTTAGTGTATGCTGCCAGCTGCAGTCTGACCCTGTGAGAGAGCTGGGGAGAAGAATCCAGACAAAGTAAATGACTGGCAGACCCCTGAATTTCCCTTCAGCCTGTGCAGCTGAATCCTGTTTAGTGGTAAGGAGTATCCTCTCCCCTAGTCATACTGACAGGGCATTCTGTCAATCACATAAACTTATAACCAGCTCTTCCTGTGGACAAGGCATTCTGTCCATCATAGACACGTATACACAGCTCTTCCTCTGGATTGCAGCTTCCTATGAGTTGTAACTGTTTAAATGCATATGGATTACCTTAAAGGGCCCCAACATTTCTGTGCACTAACTGGTACCCATCAGCCATTAGGGTGAAGCCTGAGGGTTGGTTTGCTGGTGGTTTGGGAGGGTGTTGGGCCTTGTTAGACAGAGTTGGTGTGTTAATTAGCCACTGTATTACTTGCCTTACTTTTATTTGCCATAATCCTTTAATACATGCTCATACTGTGTTACTGTGTGTGTTGTAGTTATTTATTATGTTCCTGACTGGGAAACCCATTGTTGCCCTGGATGCCCAGTTAGGTGGAGGCACTGAAACAGTCATGTACCCCAACTCCCAGGTAGCAGAGGCTCAGGATCAGCCTGCAGAGCACATGGAGGTAGCTGGGGTAAAGACCTACAGGGGTAATTGTGGGCCTAGGCCAAACCCCTTAACATTTGGAGGTCCCACTGCTGAGATAAATTGGTTTACACCCAGTAAGGATACGTTAATTCCCTGGCCCACACTCCCATCTGTGAAAGATTTGGCCCAGCAACAGAAGGTACCATTGAATCATGCAGTGATGATATGCCAAGTCATAGGCCTACATGTCTATACCTTCTTGAAACAGCTCCTGAAGGATGCCGCTTAGTGTATGCTCTCCCTGATAGGGAGGAAGGGGTTACACTGCAGTAACCCTCCAGTATAGGCCTAAGAGACTCTGATGTATCAAGTTATTCCCAGATTCTGTCCCCTTTGTCAGAGAAACCTGTCAGGAGATTACCGGTTACCGCTGTAGAGACTGGGGCCATCCCCAAATGAAATGTCTACTTTTCCAGTGAGCAAGGGGCAACTGACCCTAAGACCCCAGATCTAGTGGTTCCCTCATCTCTAACATTACCAAAACCAGGCAATTCCCTATTGAGAGTCTGATGAAACAGCTTGTTGCTGAGAAACACGTCGCTCTGTTTTTATTATTTTAATAAAATAATTTTTATATTTGAACACTTGCTATTATTTGCTACTATCTTCTCATCCTTCTGGCTGAGAGGGAAATATTTTTGGATAATCCTGATTGCTGCCGGATCCTGGTCCTGCCCTGATTACCAGTCTCCCTGGATGTTCCACCTGTGTCCAGTTGGCCTGTGATTAAGTCTGGTGGGTGACTACATTGATCCCACCCTGCCTCTATAGCATCAAAGGAGATGCTACAACTATTGTGAGTACCACTCCCCTCTCTTGCAATTGAATTATCCGTGTAAAATCAATACTAGGCCATATAGGCACCTTTGTTTCCTTTTATCTCTCTGATACAGAAATTATATCATTGCCGGCTGTTGGTCTTCTGGGTGACTGTTATAGATCCCAGACTGCTCCCTTAGCACTGATTGAGGTGCTTCCACAAATGTGAGTTCAATCTCTCATATATATAGTTGATTTTGGACCAAACAATATTGGGCCATGTGGCGCTTCTGTCTTTTCTTGTCTTTTGTAGATATGTGCCCCAATAATTTTGGGTACCAACGCAAGAATGGTGCAGGACATGTTCAGGGCCTACCTAACCAAAGTGGGGGATGTATCTCTAATATGACTGATGGAAGTCAGCCCTGATCTAGAGAAACAGTGCCATCGAGTAGCCTACAAGCTAGACCAGGGTCATGCCACTACTCAGGGAAAGAACCTGTATTTGTAAAGCCTGGAGAGACTAAGACTATGAGCCATAGCGTCTATGCACCATGAAATAACAGGAGGAAGCAGGCAATACCTCATTGAGTCCTTGCCCGAGGAGGATGCAAAAAAAGGGTGGACTCTCATACCTGAGGTGAAAGACTGGCGGAATCACTGGTGTAAAGATTTTCCCATAATGATAAGAAATTTAACACCCACAGAGATCAGAATTGATCGTCACCAGAAGATTGATGTAATTCACTTGTTAGACCAAGTCTCTTCACTAATGTCTGTAAAGGCAGAACAGGGGGTGACTTTGAAGGACCCATAGTTTTTGATCTGGAAGATTATTCTCCACCACAAAAGGGGAGAGATAACCTCCGATCCAAATTAGCTACTCGAGAAAAAGTCTTCTCCAAGAAAGAAATGGATGTGGGATGTGCAAAGAGTGCCATACATGCTATCAGACTTTCTGACCCAGCTCCTTTCAGAGAAAGATCAAGGAGAATACCCCCTCGAGATGTGGAAGATGCCCGGGATATGCTCAAACAGATGGAAGAATCTGGCATTATTAAAGAGTCCAGAAGTCCATATGCCTCACCCATAGTAGTAGTTAGGAAAAAGAATGGCACAGTCCAGCTCTGCATAGACTATCGCACTTTAAACAAAAGGACTGTGCCAGATCAATATATGCTGCCACAGATAGAAGATCTGCTAGATGCCCTTTCTGGAAGCCATTGGTTCAGCGTCCTGGACTTGAGGTCTGGGTATTATCAGGTACCCATGAAGAAGGAGGATCAAGAAAAGACAGCTTTCATCTGTCCCTTGGGATTCTACGAGTTTACCAAGATGCCCCAAAGAGTCACTGGAGCTTCCGCCAAATTTCAATGGCTGATGGAGAAGACTGTGGGTGATATGAGTCCTAAAGAGTGCCTAGTCTATCTAGATGATCTCATAGTGTTCCGAAGGACACCAGAAGAGCACGAACAGCAAATGCTGAAGGTGTTGGATCGACTCCAAGCAGAGGGTCTGAAATTATCAATAGACACATGTTGGTTTGCCCAGAACTCTGTTACATAGGTAGATCACATTGTGTCCGTATAAGGTGTGACAACTGACCCAACCAAAATTGAGGCGTGGTGAACTGGCCCCGGCCAGATAACATCAGTGGATTCTGCGGTTACTACTGAAGGTTTGTGAAAGACTACTCAAAGATTGCTTGAGAGCTACACAACCTTTTAAAGACTACCTCTGAAATAGAGGGTGTTAAGGCACCAAATCTAAAGACTTCTTTGGAAAGAATGGATCTCAGGATGTGAAGAAACCTTCTTAATCTTGAAGTAAAGACTCACAGAAGCTCCTGTATTGGCATATGCAGATCCTGAGAAATCATATGTGTTTCATGTTGATGCCAATATGGAAGGCCTAGGGGGTGTACTGCATCAAAGCTATCCAGAAGGGTTAAGACCAGTGGCCTACATAAGTAGAAGTCTAACTGGTGCAGATAAAAACTATCTGGTCCATAAGCTAGAATTCTTGGCGCTCAAGTGGGCAATTATGTACAAGTTACATGACTATTTATATGCAGCAACATTCGAGGTTAGGACAAATAACAATTTGCTTACTTGTATTCAAACAACAGCTAAACTGGATGCCACAGGGCATAGGTGACTGTCAGCATTGTCGAACTATAGCTTCAGCCTTAAATACAAGCCAGGCCCTAAGAATGTCAGAGCGGAGGCTCTCTGTCGCAGACCTGGATTTCCTCCTCATGAAGAAAAGGAGGAATGGGAAGAAATACCTGTGCCTGGGGTAGGAGCCCTTTGTCAAACATATGTAGTGACCGAGAAGCAGGATGAGTTCTCTGAACTCAGAGGAATAGACTCCATAAGTCACTCCACAAAAGCCGTACCAGAGGTATTCTGTGCTCCAGTCATGCTCAGTTGGCCTCTACATGCTTACTCCAGAACCACTTATCCACTTGTTTCAGAGCCCCAAGCATGTCTAGGAGTGTCCTATTGAAGCGCTCAGGCTGGGCATCACCCTCTGGGTGGTAGGTTGTTGTTCTGGACTTCTCAACCTGCAACATATCCAACAGTTCTTTGATCAGCTTACTCTCAAAGTCTCTACCTTGATCAGAATGCATTCGATTGGTCAGACCGTAGTGCAGAGAACCTTGGCTATGGTCACAGTCTTATGGTCTTTAGTGGGAAAAGCCTGAGTGTTTCTGGTAAAACGCTCTGTTACTATCAGAACATATCCGATTCTGGTAGTATCATTCTCAATACATAGATAGTCCATGCACACAAGATCCAGGGGTCCTGTACTTCTCAGGTAGAGTCTTTCTCTGAATACATCTTCTGCAGGTCTTCACATAATATTCAACATGTTCTTTCATGCAAGGCCAATAGAACCAGTCTTGTACCAGGCCGTAGGTGTTGTCTACCCCAAGATGCCTATGTTGATCATGGAGGGCTCTCATAACCATTCCCCGATATCTATGAGGTAACACTAGCTGCTTTCGACCAGGGTGGTCATGGTATTTTATAATTCTATAAAGGATTCATCTTCTAGATGTAGTTTACTCCATTTACTCTGGTACAAATCTATTTTTCCAATGGTAGGGAGTTCAGTAATTTAGGGTTCTTGGCTCTCATTGCCTTGAGGACTGTCCCTATATACCAGTCCTGTGACTGGGCTTTCTTCTTGTCTTCAGTGGTTATGTGAGACAGTGGCGGCTCATGAGTTACTCTCACCTCCAGTATGTGAGAACCCTCAGACAAAACCTTTACAGTGCTTACAAGTTGGCCACTCAAGCTGCAGCAAAAATGGAACAACGCAACGAAAGAAGATTTGATACCAAAGTGAAGCATCCGGAAGTCCAAGCAAGGTTCTTCTCCGGAATCTAGGGGTACCCAGGAAACACAAATTGGCAGACATATGGAAGGATACCCTATTTGAAGTCTAAGCTAAAGGGGCTGCCAGTGTACAATATAAAATGCCCAGAAGGCCAGATAAAGGCTTGGCATAGGAACCATCTACTATCAATGATGAGGAAGGGAGTAGTAGTGAATGGAAAAAAAGCACTACTCTTAGTGCTGATGATCAATGGTGGTCTCCTCCTGCTGAGGAAATACAAAACTTGCCTTCCTCTCCTTCCTTAGCCTCCTCTACATTGAATCGAAACAGACCCAACTTTTTGCCTAGGACCCCAAAAAGAGACTCTTGTATCATGGGAAAGCCAGGGCCTCAAGCATCTGGTAAACTCCGCACCCAATTAGCCAGAGATGAAGATTCCTAGCAAATTCTGGACTTCCTCAGAGAGAACAGAGACTGGCTACTAGAATACGACAGCCCACCAGGGTTCTTACTTACGATCAAGTCGGAGAACCCAGTTATGCACATATAGCCCAGGTACAGTCTAAAATGGTTGATTTTCTGTATGTGGTTGCGGAAATGATGAATGCTTGAACCCCTCTGTACTAGAGTAAACTGCAAGATAGTTGACATTTGTTTATAGGACTGTGCATTTATTATTATTTATATGTTTGTTTTTTCAATTTACCTCTTGGCGGAACCTTGCCAGTGGAAGGCAAGGATTTTACGAGGGGGAGAATGTAGCCAATCCTGTTGAACATTTTCCTGTTGAATTTTTAAGGCTGAATACAGTTTGCAGGAGAAGTTGCCTAGACTGGTTGGTCATGTAATCAATTGAGCCTATAGGGAAGATCCTGATGTTGAAACTGGGGAGAAGAGTGTGAGACACAGAAGGAAGCAGACATGTCAGAGCAATGAAGGAGTGTATGAGGCCTAGCTGTGAGAGGAGCTGCATAGAAACTCCATCCCGTGTAAAGTAACAGCATTCCTCTGATCTGCTGATTTAGTGTATGCTGCCAGCTGCAGTCTGACCCTGTGATAGAGCTGTGGAGCAGGATCCAGACAAAGTAAATGACTGGCAGACCCTGGAGCTGCCCTTCAGCCTGTGCAGCTGAATCCTGATTAGTGGTAAGGAGTATTCTCTCCCCTTGTCATACTGACAAGGCATTCTGTCCATCACAGACACTTATACGCAGCTCTTCCTATGGATTGCAGATTCCTTATTATTATTATTATTATTATTATTATCATTATTATTGGTTATTTGTGAAGCCTGAGGGTGGGATCGCAGGTTGTTTGGGAGAGTGCTGGGCCTGGTTAGACAGAGTTAGTGTGTTAGCCACTGTATTACTTGCCTTACTTTTATTTGCCATAATCCTTTAATACATGGTCATGCTACTGTGTGTGTTGCAGTTATATATTATGTTCTTGTCTGGGAAACCCATTATTGCACAGTCACAGTCATGTACCCCAACTCCCAGGTAGCGGAGGTTTAGGATCGGCCTGCAAAGCACATGGAGGTAGCTGGGGTAAAGACCCATAGGGGTAATTGTGGGCCTAGGCCAAACCCTTTTACAAATATATATGTATATGCTTAAATATATATACTTCTGGTGAGTGCCAGGTTTTCTGAGTGTTGTGTTGATAATGTTTGTAATGCTTCCCTGCGGTCCTGTCACCCAGTCTGCTCTGGGTTTAACTGCCTGGGTTGCTGGGAACTTTGCAGCTGTCTGTCAGTGTTCAGGGCTGTAGAGTTTTCTGTAGCTTAGGATGTGTACCCAGTCCAGTCTGTGAGTGCAGTCCATTCCTGTGTTTTGTATTTATATAGGGGAGGTTACAAAAGCCTGTGTCATCCTGGGAGGTTCCCAGTTGGTTTGTTTGGAAGTATGCATTGTGTGGATTCTGGTTTAGGGTCCCAGGAAGGGGGAGACCTTGTTGTGGTCCTGGGCTTGATCCTTTGGCACCAAATGTAACTGACGTCCCCCAGTTTTGCTTTTAAACAATACTGTGAATCTGCAGGCGAATGCCAGGTTTTCTGTGTGTTGTGTTGATAATGTTTGTAAAGCTCCCCTGCGGTCCTGTCACCCAGGCTGCTCTGGGGTTAACTGCCTGGGTTGCTGGGAACTTTGCAGCTGTCTGTCAGTGTTCAGGGCTGTGGAGTTTGCTGTGGCTTAGGATGTGTACCCAGTCCAGTCTGTGAGTGCAGTCCATTCCTGTGTTTTGTATTTGCATATGGAGGTTATAAAAGCCTGAGTCACCCTGGGAGGTTCCCAGTTGGTTTGCTTGGAAGTATGCATTGTTTGGGTGCTGGTTTAGAGTCCCAGGAAGGGAGAGACCTTGTCGTGGTCCTGGGCTTGATCCTTTGACACCAAATTTAACTGACTTCCCCCAGTTTTACTTTTAAACATTACTGTGAATCTGCTGGTGAGTGCCAGGTTTTCTGTGTGTTGTGTTGATAATGTTTGTAATGCTTCCCTGCGGTCCTGTCACCCAGGCTGCTCTGGGGTTAATTGCCTGGGTTGCTGGGAACTTTGCAGCTATCTGTCAGTGTTCAGAGCTGTGGAGTTTGCTGTGGCTTAGGATGTGTACCCAGTCCAGTCTGCGAGTGCAGTCCATTCCTGTGTTTTGTATTTACATAGGGCATGTTACAAAGGCCTGTGTCACCCTGGGAGGTTCCCAGTTGGTTTGTTTGGATCTATGCATTGTGTGGGTGCTGGTTTAGGGTCACAGGAAGGGGGAGACCTTGTTGTGGTCCTGGGCTTGATCCTTTGGCGCCAAATTTAACTGACTTCCCCCAGTTTTGCTTTTAAACATTACTGTGAATCTGCAGGCGAGTGCCAGGTTTTCTGTGTGTTGTGTTGATAATGTTTGTAATGCTTCCCTGCGGTCCTGTCACCCATGCTGCTCTGGGGTTAACTGCCTGGGTTTCTGGAAACTTTGCAGCTGTCTGTCAGTGTTCAGGGCTGTGGAGTTTGCTGTGGCTTAGAATGTGTACCCAGTCCAGTCTGTGAGTGCAGTCCATTCCTGTGATATATATATATATATATATACATATATATATATATATATATATATATATATATATATATATATATATATATATATATATATGTGTGTGTTAAGATTTGTAGATACAAAAATTAACACATAAACATATATGTATATAAGCATATTTATATTTACTGGGAACACACAGTTCCCATAGACCGCAATGCAAAGGCACTTGCAAGCGAGCATGCCTCATGCACACCCATGTTATTTCCCTATTTAGTTTAAGAAAGTTTAGTATGAAATCTCATGAGATCACAGTAACACAGCTCATGACCTCGGCACTGCTGATGCTGATTGACTGCTGTTCATTTCTTCCTTTTTTGTTTTACCTGCAGCTAGGCAGTAATTGAAAGATAACTTTTTACAGAACTTACTCTGGTGAGCTGAGGAAATTGTGAGGTAAAAAATCTTCAGGTGATATTTTTCTGTCAGCTTTTTACAGCTATGCTGCATCACTTTCAAGTGATTTAGCATTTAAGTATTATGTCCCTTGAAATAAGTTATATTTACACAGACTATTGAATCAATAAAAAAAGTTTATTTTAATTTTCACCCTTGTTTATAGCTTTTGCAAACACACATTCATATTCATCTAACCATGTCTCAATTTACATTGGAAGGGTTTCAACAAGTACAAAGAAGCCAATTTTTTGAAATAAATAGAAATGCAATTCGAAGTACAGTAAACACAATCAACAGAACACATAAACAAAAAGGCTTATTCTTTTATTATTTATTAGATCAGGACATTAGAATTCATTTTTAATTTAAAACAGAGACATACATATGATGTCCAAAGGAATTAACCAATTCAAAGAATACATGCTGAAAAGTAGGAGGGACAATGTATTACTCCTGGTTCAAAAATCCTACTATATATTGACAACAGAATATATAACATAATCATTACTATAAACAGTTCAAAACTCCAGGATAAACTTTTTTGAAATTCATAATCTCTCTCTGGATGACCTATTGATTTCTATCATGTTGACCACCCAAAAGATGTAAACTGTAAATTGAAGATCTAGACTTTGATATCCACACAAACATATGATTACAATAATGATAACCTTGTGTTGAATTGAGTATGAGGGCTTATTCATTATAGAAAAAGGCTGGGATTGATCTTGTGAATGATGATCAGATGGATATTGATTTTGAAAAATGTCCTATGATTTTTAATAGGGAATACCCACTCCTGGGCCAAGCAAAGGGAATGACCACTTCTGGACCAAGCAAAGGGGTGTGCAGTGCCCACTTTTGGGCAAAACAAAGGTGATTGTCTGCTTCTAGGCCAAATAAGGGGAATGCCTGCTCCTGGACATTGCAAAAGAGATTGCCCGCTTCTGGACCAAACAAAGGGAATTCCTGTTCCTGGACCAAGCAAAGGAGAGTGACCGCTTCTGAGCTATGGAAAGGAATACCAGGGTATTGAGAACAGGCTGCAATCAGTGGCAAACAGAGACAGTATTGGACATAGGATACACAAACGGGTACAGCAGGCAAAAATGTACAGCAGCTGGGAAACTGCAACAGAGAAAGTGCAAGTAAAAATACTAACTGTGCCAAATTCCTAGTCAAGGTCAAGACAGTCTAATATTTAAAGGATAGAAGCAAGTATCCGAACATTGTCAAGGTCACAGGCAGGAAATCCAGCAACAGACAGGAACTAGAAACAGAAAAGACTCTAATGCCAGAGCAAGGAATAAAGGCATGGAGGAATATTTATCAAGCTCTGTATGGAGCTTGATACCCCTTGTTTCTGGCAAGCCTTCAGGCTCACCAGAACCAGAAGTTATAAAGCAGTGGTCTAAAGACCGCTGCTCCATAATTTGTCTGCCTGCTCTGAGGCCGCGGACAGAAATCAACCTGATCGAATATGATCAGGTTTATTGACACCACAAGAACTGCTGGTGCAATAATAAAGCCAACAGCGTATGCTGTCAGCATTTATCGATGTGCAGCGGACATAATACGCTACTTTGTATCATGCACGCTCGCACATTGATAAATATCCCCCATAGGCTGCTCAATATATATAGTTAGATAGCACTTTTCTGATTGGCTATCATTCAGAGGGGGGGGGGGCTGGGAGACACACCCTACTGTTGCAAGTTAACATCCTCTAAAGGGGACAAAAAAAAGCAAGCCACACTCTGAACACACTCTGAACACTGAGTCTCTGGTTCTATCCTAGGTAGGGCACAGCAAAGGAAGTTGCCCCTAGTGGTGTCCCCACAATTTATTTTATATTTTAGCACAAACAGATGTTATGGGATCCTGACAGTAGCTTTTGGGATCCTGACAATTTATATATATATGTATATATATATATGTATGTGTGTATGTGTTTATATATATATATATATATATATATATATATATGTGTGTGTGCACATACATATTTACACATATAAACACAATATACATGTATATGCATATATACACATTTATACATACACACATACAAATATTTAGACATAAAGACAATATATATATACTGTATATACCCTCTAATGAAGTGATATTGATCACGAAACATGTAAGGTTATGCCTACCTATGACGCCACTTCTTGTCCGGCAAGACCACGAGACAGCAGCATAACAGCAAATGTTTGCAAACCAAACTTGAGATAGAGCTGCTGCCTTCCTGCTATGCACGATCCGGAGGATTAACCCTCACTCCTTGATCCACATCTGTAATTCATTCCTGTACGGAGAACTTTCTATTCAGAATTGTCTGATGCTTCAAATCCAGAAGAGGAATCATTTTAAAAGGAGGTCACATTTATTTTAACACAATATAGCAATATTGGTGTTTAAACCTGATATGCGGATTTGGTAAAAATGTCTCTATACATGTAAGAAATCTATGAAGAAGCATGTAAGAGAATGAATTGAAACAGTTCTAAGCAAAAAGT
The DNA here is from genome assembly GCF_027579735.1 of Bombina bombina. Classification (NCBI taxonomy): domain Eukaryota; kingdom Metazoa; phylum Chordata; class Amphibia; order Anura; family Bombinatoridae; genus Bombina; species Bombina bombina. The sequence continues at coordinate 633,557,101 of NC_069500.1, forward strand.
GAGTGCACCGGTATCATCTTTACCACACACAGGGATTACAATTCCTCTCCTAACACACATCACATACCTCAAACGTTTAAGGTATGAAAAAGGTGAGCAAGCCATTTTTTTTAAATTCTTTGCCAATCCAGTGAGCAATAAATACTACACTATCAGGGATTTTTTCTCGTTTCCTCTCCTTTCTTTTTTTCTCTGTGTGCAGCACCACCCTTCCAGGGACCCTAACCTACAGCCACACAATGCATACCTTAAACTAAAACACTGAGATACAAACATGAGTGACACAGATCCTTTGTAATTTCCCTAAACACATACAAAAAAAGGAAATCGACTGCACCCTCAAACCAGAATGAAAAAAAAAAACAAATAGAAAAGGGCGCCTCCTAGTGCAGATAAACCAAAGATAATGAGGCCCCCAAGATAGCAGATCCCACAGAAGCCCAGGGTACTCACATTCAAAATAGCACGTTAACAAGTGCCAAACCCAAGGGCTGGACTGTTGGCTAAAAAGACTCCAAAATAAGCTGCTTAATATATATAATAAAAAAATTACAGCTAGATTTAGAGTTCTGCGGCCAAAGGGGTGCGTTAGCTACGCGTGTTTTTTTCCCCCCGCACCTTTTAAATAGAGAAATTTAGAGTTCACAGAAGGGCTGTGTTAGGCTCCAAAAAGGGAGCGTAGAACATAATTTACCGCCACTGCAACTCTCAATACCAGCGGTGCTTACGGACGCGGCCAGCTTCAAAAACATGCTCGTGCACGATTCCCCCATAGGAAACAATGGGGCCGTTTGAGCTTAAAAAAAACTAACACCTGCAAAAAAGCAGCGTTCAGCTCCTAACGCAGCCCCATTGTTTCCTATGGGGAAACACTTCCTAAGTCTGCACCTAACACTCTAACATGTACCCCGAGTCTAAACACCCCTAACCTTACACTTATTAACCCCTAATTTGCCACCCCCGCTATCGTTGACCCCTGCATTTTATTATTAACCCCTAATCTGCCGCTCCGTACACCGCCACAACTTACATTATCCCTATGTACCCCTAATCTGCTGCCCCTAAAACCGCCGACCCCTATATTATGTTTATTAACCCCTAATCTGCCCCCCCCCAACGTCGCCGCCACCTACCTACAATTATTAACCCCTAATCTGCCGACCGGACCTCACCGCTACTATAATAAATGTATTAACCCCTAAAGCTAAGTCTAACCCTAACACTAACACCCCCCTAAATTAAATATAATTTAAATCTAACGAAATAAAATAAATCTTATTAAATAAATTATTCCTATTTAAAGCTAAATACTTACCTGTAAAATAAACCCTAATATAGCTACAATATAAATTATAATTATATTGTAGCTATTTTAGGATTAATATTTATTTTACAGGCAACTTTGTATTTATTTTAACTAGGTACAATAGCTATTAAATAGTTAAACAATTGTGTTTATCTGCACTAGGAGGCTCCCTTTTCTATTTGCTTTATTTTAGATTATCCGTGCCTTGGTTGGTAAATGAAAGGAGCAGCCCGCAACACAGTGCATTGCGCTGGGACACTAGGATTTATCAGCTCATTCTCTTAGGCATATCTCTGCCTTTGGGATATGTGAGTATCCTTTGTTCTATCTTTCTTGAGAAAACACAATTGTTGTGGAGAAAAATGTGTAAAAAAAAACCAAAACGTTTTTACTCTGACCTTTTGATAACCCTAAATTATTGAAATGTACCTCTCACTGGAGGCTTGGAAGGTAATCCATTAAAGCTGATTGTATTTAATAGACACAACTCATACTATATACTTTATTAAAAGAAGGGAGGACAAAGTTTGCTTCTGGGAATCTGTCTGTTAGACTTTGTGGCGAATGAAAAGGGAACAGTGCACAAGTCGCTGTATAGGATCAGGATGATTTAACTCCCCCACACTTAAGGTAGTTGAGAGGCTAAATACTTAACTAGAGTTTCATTGTATATTTATTAATACACATAAAATGTGTTGACTACATTTTTTTCAAGGTTTATACAGGTTATATATGCCTATAAATTGCAATATTACATCATTATATAACAAATCCACAGAAAAATAAACATTAAGGAAATATTAAATTTGATATACAGTCTGAACATGATGGACACATTGGGCCAGATTACAAGTGGCGCACTATTTAGTGCTGTCACTTGAGCATAAAGTTCACTAGACAGCTTTTGCACGCATCGGGTTGCAAGCATTTTACAAGTTTATGGTTAAAATAAGTCGACTGCGTTAATGTATTATCCCCATAGAAGTAAATGGAAGAAAAAAGAACTAAAATCTATCACTCGCGCTTTATCCCGGCAGGGGTTATACATATTTCACATTCCAATATTCTTCACTTACAGAACAATGTCATTTTTTGTAAATACATATTTCTACATCTATATATATATTCCTAAGTATATATATCTATTTAACATTAACAGTATCACACACACATATATATATATATATATATATATAGTAACATAGTAAAATAGTAGATAAGGTTGAAAAAAGACTGGTCCATCGAGTTCAACCTATACAAATCTAAAATACTTTCAAAAAGCTCCAGTTAAGCTTAAATAACCCCATTAAAATGTGACCCATTTAATACTAGCAATCATATCCATGAATTTTGTTTATATACAGAAATTTATCCAGACTATTTTTAAATGTATCTATGGTATTGGCATTCACTACCTCCTTTGGTAATGAGTTCCACAATTTTATTGCTCTTACAGTGAAAAAACATTTCCGTTGCAGGAGATTAAATCTCCTTTCCTCCAACCTTAAATTATGACCTCTTGTCAGAAACAATTTTCTTGGAATAAACAGAGCTTCTGCCATCTCTGTATATGGGCCTTGAATATATTTATATAAAGTAATCATGTCACCTCTCAAGCGCCTTTTTTCTAAAGAAAACAGACCCAGTTTGGCTAGCCTCTCCTCATAGGTTAATTTCTCCAATCCTCTTATTAGCTTTGTGGCCCTTCTGCAATATCTTTTTTTGGCAATCGGTCCCCAGAACTGCACTCCAAACTCAAGGTGAGGTCTTACCAGGGCTTTATATCATGACAGAATTATGCTTTCCTCCCTTGAATCAATGCCTCTTTTAATACATGCTAGTATCTTATTAGCCTTTGAAGCCGCAGCCCAGCATTGTGCACCCATCTTTAGCTTGTTATCTATTATTACTCTCAAATCCCTTTCCTCCTGTGTTTGGCTAAGTCTTGTCCCATTTAAAAAATACGTAGCCTGCTTATTTTTACTTCCAAAATGTAGAACCTTGCATTTTTCCGTATTAAATCTCATTTTCCATTCACTTGCCCATAGTTCTAATTTTAGCAAAACCCTTTGTAAAGAGAGTTTGTCCTGCTCTGACCTAATGACCTTACTTAACTTAGTATCATCTGCAAAAATAGAGATGTCGCTATTTAATACTTGCTCCAAGTCATTTATAAAAATATTAAAAAGAACAGGGCCCAGTACTGATCCCTGGGGGGCACCACTGTCCAATATGAGTATGATCCAGTATATATATATATAATAAAACAAATTATATGTGTAATAATAATTATAAACAATTATTATACACACTGTAAATATATATGTTTATATATATTTTTTATATAGATTATTTTTACAGTATGTACAATAATTGTTAATAATTATATATATTTTTTTATATTTTATATTTAATATTTCAATAGCGTGATGTGAGATTAGTAATTCTTCATGTGTACTAACTTGACACTACGTTAGAACTAAACCGTAAAAAATGTATTATTAAATATATATTTCTTTATATGTCTGATACTGTTAATGTAAAATTGATATCTTTATCTATGTAGCTATTAAAATAGATATACATTATCCTGTGAAGAACATTAGAATGTTAAATATACACAATACATATACAGTAAAACACATATACTTAAAAACATATGTACACACATCTATACACACACATATATATATACATATATATATATATATATATATATATATATATATATACATAACATCAATAAATCCCAGCCAACTAGTCTTAGAAATCTTTCAACAAAGGATTTTTAATCGTATATGTTGCTTCACGCTGTACAATGATAAATCAGGAAAGCCTGAATGTAAGCTCACTCAAATTCACACATACCCCATCCACCATACATATCCGTACCATACATACATTGAACACTAAATAAATCAACAATGGTTACAGTACATAATAGTAACCATAACACCCCCAGGGTGTCCCCAGGGGGTGAAGACCAGCACCACCTGCATCAAATAATAAAAAAAGAAAAATGTTCAGCCTTTGCACAAATCGGGAAAATTCTTTCTGTTTAGAAAATTTAATAAACCATAGATCCAAGCTATTAGAGAGTTAACGGATACAGGCCATCTCACTCCATTCTCAGGATTGTCACTTCGGTATTTCACAAAGGACCATATATTCTTATAGTACTTACTGAATCTTGTTGTATCCTTAACGATATTCTTGTGGTTTTATTACAGTCCTCAAATAATAGAACTTTGCTACATATATTTGTTACATATATTTAGAATCCTCAATTTGCATATCTCATGGAGAGCCAAGTGCACATGAAACACCCGTTGTAATTGGAAACATATACTTGCCATAATATTGTATGTAGTAATGTCATTACTATGTATATGAATGTCTCTCCATTAGAGCTGACGTGTGAATGGCCACAATCTCTTGGTGTAATTGGCTGTATCAAAGGGAGATAACATATCGTATTGATCCAACCTCACACCCTTTAAACTTCACTCACAGTGTACTAAATATTTCAGCATTAAAGGTTGCACTCTCGAGTTCTGTACATTGCCCAGATACAAAGTTCAAACTTTGGATGCCTTGTGTTACTCGGGTCTTTCAAGGATCTCATATACCACTCACCGCTATCCTGAAGTGTGGCTCAAACAACACGCGCATAGACAGGTGATGGCGTCTTAGTGATTCCGATGCGCGTTTTGGGACTCCGCCCCTTTCTCAAGGAATATACAGGTAACTGTGTGAAGATGCTATTTAAACCGTTATTGCTTCATACCTATTGTATACTCATATTCACACCCCCAATAACGTCACACTCCATACACACTCCAGAATGAATGAATGTTACCTGTGTATGGAGTGTGACGTTGTTGGGGGTGTGAATATGAGTATCCAATAGGTATGAAGCAATAACGGATTAAATAGCACCTTCACACAGTTACCTGTATATGCCTTGAGAAAGGGGCGGAGTCCCAAAACGCGCATCGGAATCACTAAGACGCCATCACTTGTCTATGCGAGTGTTGTTTGAGCCACACTTCAGGATAGCGGTGAGCAGTATTGGCACATAAGGTGAGATTGAAGCAATTTGGCAGCGGTCCATTTCCACACTGAAGGGAACGTCGGTGATAAGTCTCACAGTAGTACCCGGCAAACAAGCATACAACGAATAAGGTAACACTGTTACTTGTTATTTACTATCGGCACGAGCTGCATATGAGAACCTTGAAAGACCCGAGTAACACAAGGCATCCAAAGTTTGAACTTTGTATCTGAGCAATGTGCAGAAATCAAGAGTGCAACCTTTAATGCTGTGATATTTAGTACACTGTGAGTGAAGTTTAAAGGGTGTGAGGTTGGATCAATACGATATGTTATTTCCCTTTGATACAGCCAATTACACCAAGAGATTGTGGCCATTCACACGTCAGCTCTAATGGAGAGACATTCATATACATAGTAATGACATTTCTACATACAATATTATGGCAAGTATATGTTTCCAATTACAACGGGTGTTTCATGTGCACTTGGCTCTCCATGAGATATGCAAATTGAGGATTCTAAATATATGTAACAAATATATGTAGCAAAGTTCTATTATTTGGGGACTGTAATAAAACCACAAGAATATTGTTAAGGATACAACAAGATTCAGTAAGTACTATAAGAATATATGGTCCTTTGTGAAATACCAAAGTGACAATCCTGAGAATGGAGTGAGATGGCCTGTATCCGTTAACTCTCTAATAGCCTGGATCTATGGTTTATTAAATTTTCTATACAGAAAGAATTTTCTCGATTTGTGCAAAGGCTTTACATTTTTCTTTTTTCTTTTTTTATTATTTGATGCAGGTGGTGCTGGTCTTCACCCCCTGGGGGTGTCATGGTTACTATTATGTACTGTAACCATTGTTGATTTATTTAGTGTTCAATGTATGTATGGTACGGATATGTATGGTGGATGGGGTATGTGTGAATTTGAGTGAGCTTACATTCAGACTTTCCTGATTTATCATTGTACAGTGTGAAGCAACATATACGATTAAAAATCCTTTGTTGAAAGATTTCTAAGACTCGTTGGCTGGGATTTATTGATGTTATGTTATTATTGAGTCAAGGACCAGACTCTATCCCGTGCATGAGCATATTGTAAATTTATCTAGAAGGTGGTGCAGTCACTGTTTGGTAATTGTATATATATATATATATATATATATATATATATACATATATACGCATTTCTACACATATTCAGACATGCATATGTATGTATATATTTATTATAGCCCTTTGCAGTCAAACACCTTGACATATAGAGGCCCATTTATCAAGCTCCGAAGGGCCATGTTTCTGGCGAGCCTTCAGACTCGCCAAAAACACCAGTTATAAAGCAGCGGTCTAAAGACCGATGCTCCATAACCCTGTCCGCCTGCTCTGATGAGGCGGACAGGAATCGCCGCAATTCAACCCGATCGTATTCGATCGGGGTGATTGAGACCTCCCTGCTGGCGGTCGATTGGCCACGAGTCAGCAAGGGGCGGCATTGCACCAGCAGCTCTTGTGAGCTGCTGGTGCAATGCGGAATACAGAGAGCACATTGCGTTCCGCATTCAGTGAGGTCTTGCGGACCTGATCCGCACTGTCGGATCAGGTCTGCAAGACCTTTCATAATTCGGCATCATAATGTATTCCTTTAAACCCTTTTTAAACATTTATATGAATAATTTTATCAGAAAGTGTCTATATGAGTGTTACTGCAATTTTGAATGTATTTATGTTATGTTTAGTGCAACTTTTTTTAACGCACTACCCTTTACACGAGGGTTTCAATCGCCCTAAGCCGACAAGCATAAAATGCGATTGTGCACTCAGGTTTACTTTCAACTGGTAACACGCAATCTATTTCACGTGCAAAATGATGAAAAAAACTGATGTCACTCGAAAGTAGCAGTTAGCCCTCCACTTGTAATCTAGCCCATTATCGTTTAAAGGGACAGTCTACTCCAGAATTGTTATTGTTTAAAAAGATAGATAATCCCTTTATTACCCATTCCCCAGTTTTGCATAACCAATACAGTTATATAAATATAATTTTTACCTCTGTGATTACCTTGTATCTAAGCCTTTGCAGACTGCCACCTTATTTCAGTTCTTTTGACAGACATGCATTTTAGCCAATCAGTGCCCTCTCCCTTGTAAATCCACGGGCGTAGTCACAATGTTATCTGTATGGCACACATGATCTTACTCCCTCTAGCTGTGAAAAACTATCAAATGCATTGAAATAAGGGACGGCTTTCAAGCTTTTAGAGATTAGCTTATGAGCCTACCTATGTTTAGCTTTTAACAAAGAATACCAAAAGAACAAGGAAAATTTGTTGATAAAAGTGAATTGTTTAAAATTGCATTCCCTATCTGAATCATGAAATTTAATTTTGACTAGACTGTCCCTTTAACTAATGGTAATATAATAATTGAGAATAATATTTCCTCCAAAATAAAATATATTTTATAAATGTAAACATGATAAATCAGGAAACTGTATGGCAGAGAAAGTAGTTATTGTAAAACAAATATGAACAAATATGAAGCTCAGAATGTAATAACCCTGTAAGAAAGTATTGATGGAAGGGTTTTGTGACCCCACTAGGAAGAAGGACATGGGGTGAAGAGAAGGACAAGGGGTTGGGCTGAAGAGGGGGGTTTATAAACCCACTACAGGAAATTATGACAGTACACATTTTAGCAGGAACAGCACGGTGGGAGATTAATTTTCCTTACCTGGAATGGAGGCCTTGCTAGCAGAGTTGATGGAGGTGGCTAGGCATAAAGGAGCTGGTTGGATCAGGGAGCGACTAGGCACAGCAGGGGAAGCAGGCACAGGCGGTGCAGTGGCGGTTCCCACCCCTAGAGAGGCAGCTTCCAGGAGTAGTGGACGGCCTGCTAGGAGGTCTAGGCCGCCTGAGCGCCTGAGTCCGAATCTGGGCACCGGTAGGATATGGAGGGAGAGCAGCAGGCCTACCGGTGGAGTGCAGAGTGTTGAGCAGCAGGGAGCATGTTCAGTGGCGACGGCCAGGCCCAGGGCGGGCTTGCGGCCTAGTGAAGCGGTGTCCAGGGACGTCACGGCCGGTCGCAACCGGGGCCTCAGACAGGCGGGAGGAGCAGTAGATCCACAGGTGGGAGTCAGGATGCTGAGCGGCAAGGATCAGGACCAGAGGGGATGCCCAGGGCAGGCCTGCGTTCTGGAGCGGCGGATCCGGATGACATCACAGCCCGGCAGTCGCAGTCGGGTCCCCAGGCTGGAGGAGGCAGACATAGGAGCAGCCAGTCAGAGGCACAGAGGACAGGTAAGTGTGGGGGGGAGGGGGGCCTGCTGGGACATGGAAGCACGCACAGGTCCAGTGTAGGTCCAGGGGGGCGGAGACCTGTTACAGGAGAATGGGGGCGGGACTTGGGGGAAGTGATTAGGGTGCCGGTCGTCAGAGGGAGTCACCAAGGGGAGCGGTGGGGGCCGCAAGTACCGCAGTGGGCGGCGGGTGGCAGTCTTTTCGGTCAACGGGCCAGGGAGCAGGAAGCGGGGGAGGGAGTGGTTACACATTGACGGCTATCCTCAAAGGCCTATACTTTCAGTCCAACGAAGGCCAATGTCGATTTGGGGCATCGTGCAAGTACAAGCACGAGTGCTCGGGCTGCGGGGGAATCCATTCTTTCACTAAGTGCTTCAAGAAAGCGCGGCAGGGAGGCAAGCTCGGAGAGGTGGGAAATATGGGCGCGGACCCCGGTGAGGGTAGAAAGGATGGTGCCATGGCTAAGGGAGTACGCCAATAAGCGTGGGTGTACGGCGGATGCCAAATTATTGTTGACGGGGTTTAGTTCAGGTTTTATTATTCCGTATAAAGAGCAGGAAGTGGGGGTGTTTGGGGGTAAAATCAGATTGAGAGTTTCCTTCAGTGGTGAGGGAAAAGTTGTTCAAGGAGGTAGCATTGGGCAGGATGGCGGGGCCTTTGAGGGGATGCCGTTTAAGGGTTTGCAGATTTCTCCGCTGGGGGTAGTCCCAAAGAAAGGGATAGGGCAGTTTCGGATGATCCATCATCTTTCTCACCCGAAGGGGTTGTCGGTAAATGATGGGATAGATCCAGAATTGGTGTTGGGGAACTATGCTTCCTTTAACAGGGCGGTGGCGTTAGTGAGAAGGGCTGGGCCTGGGGCATTGCTGGTTAAGGCGGATGTGGAATCGGCCTTCCGGCTGTTGCCGGTTCACTCCAGATGCCATCATTTGCTAGGTTGTTGTTTTGATAGTTTGTTCTTCGTGGATCTGTGCCTCCCCATGGGTTGCTCCTGCTCGTACTTTGAAAAGTTTAGTTCTTTTGTGGAGTGGGTAGTGAGGTGGAAGTCGGGGAAATCTTCAGTGGTCCACTATCTAGACAACTTCTTATTTGTAGGGGCGGCAGGTTCCGGGGATTGCGAGCACCTGGTGGAGGTTTTCGGGGAGGTGACGCAGGATTTTGGGATCCCGGTAGCTGCAGACAAGTCGGAGGGTCCGGTGTCATCCCTGAGTTTCCTGTGAATACAGCTAGATACAATCCGGATGGAGTGCAGGCTCTCGGAAGACAAGCTGGCGGACCTAAAAAGCATGCTGGGGAAGGCGCTGGCCATCTAGAAGGTCATGTTGCGGCAGCTGCAGTCATTGCTGGGGAAGCTAAATTTCGACTGCCGGATCATTCTGATCGGCAGGGCGTTCTGCCTTTCGGCTGTCATTGGCCACAGCCGGGGTGTCGGATCCGAGTCACTATATCAGATTGACAAGGGATATGAAGGATGACTTGAGGCTATGGCTCACATTTTTGGATGAATTCAATGTTAAATAGATTATCCAGGAGGTGGATTGGTCTGACGATGACTTGGATTTGTTCACTGATGTGTCGGGGGCCCAGGGGTTCGGGGCTTACTTACAGGGTAAATGATGCGCTGACAAGTTGGGGGGAGAGCGGATTGACTAAGAACCTCACGTTCTTAGAGTTCTTTCCTTTGGTAGTCGCGTTGCTGGTGTGGGCTCACATCTTGAAGGACAAGAGAGTCACCTTTCCCACGGACAACCTGGGGTTGGTGATGGCCAGGTTGACAGTGAATTCCCCTCCGGTGGTTAGGCTGTTGAGAGCTATCCATGTACCGCGCAAGCTGAATGTTATAGCTGATGCCTTGTCTCATTTCCAGTGGTATCGGTTCCATGCGGCAGCATCAGATGCAGACAAGGAGTTGGTGCCCTTCCCAAAGGACCTGTGGAGCTTGGGCACGGGGTGATCAATCTGATACAGGGATCTTTGGCTGGTGCCACATGGAAGGCTTATGCCCATGTGTGGAAGAAGTGATGCAAGTTAAATGGGGGAAGGCATTTGCTGGGAAATGAGGGAAGCCAGTTAGGGGTGTTGTTGACCTGGGTAAAGAGATGGAGGAGGAGAGGCTGTAGCCTTCTGAAATACGGAAAAGGGTGGCAGCATTAGCATTTTGGTTCCAGTTGTTGGGGAGTGGGGATTTAACAAAGGTATTTGTAGTACAGATGGCGCTTAGGAGCTTGTGTCAGGGGAAAAGGAAAAGGCCAGTGACATTTATGATTTTGGAAAAGGTGGTGGGTTGTTTGAAAGGTTTGTGTTTTTCTGGGTTTGAGGAGGCTCTGTTTAAGGCAGCATTTATCCTTGACTTTTTTGGGGCATTCAGGGTGTCTGAGTTAGTGGGTCTGAACAGGAGGGATGAATGGGGCCTCCACTGGGACAAGGTACTAGTGAAAGATAGGGTGGTGGAGGTGTGGTTGAGAAGGTCCAAGACGGATAAGATGGGGAAAGGATGCTTGGTTAGTTTGAGGGAGATTGGGGGCATGTGTTGCCCGGTGGCAGCAACCCGGTATTACCTCAGTCTCCGCCCGAGTATGAATGGCCCATTGTTTGTCCATGAGGACCGATCCGCATTGTCATGGTACCAATTTATTGCTGTTTTCAAGAAGGCATTGGGGATCCTAGGGTTCGGTGGGATGGATTTTGGGTCCCATTCCTTCAGAATCGGGGAGGCGACTGAGGCTGCGTGGTGTGTTTGGATGTGGCAGTGATTAAAAGGATTGAGAGGTGGAGATCTAAAAGGTTTCAGGGGCATGTCAGGCCAGGGTTGAGGGTTTAAGTGGGGGGTGCTGTAGCTGATACCGCTTTATTTTGTTTTGGCAGGTCCGGTGATGTGCTGGGTGATCGGGCATTCATACGTTTAATGGGCCAGGAAGACTGCTGCTGTGAAGGAAGATGGAGTGCAGTTGGGGCTTGCTAGGGAGCAAGTTGAGATACAGTGGTTTGGTATCCGGGGTATGAAGTGGGGTCAGCTAGTAGAAAAGGTGGTAGAGTTTGCAAGATTATTTTCTCCCCCTCAGATTTTGGTTATACATGTCTGGGGGAATGACCTGGAATTCATGTCCCAGAAAGAGTTGGTGGAGAATATAAAAAGGGGTATGGACTGCCTGCGCCAGCTCTTTCCGGAGGTAATAATAGTGTGGTCCGAGATCGAGATCCTTTTGGTGTGGAGGTCAGCTTGGGATTTGGGGAGGTTGGAGGCTTCCAGACGGAAGATTAATAGGATGGTGAGTTGGTATGTGAGATGAATTGGGGGTGTGGTATTGAGGAATGTCGAGTTCAAGGGTGAATAGGGGAGATGCTTTTATCTGAAGGATGGGGTTCACCTTAATGAGGTGGGCCTACACCTCTTTAATTTCACTCTGAAGGAAGGGATTGAGAAGGCCTTAGCGCTGGGTGGCGGTTCTCATCTGGGGGGTGAGTGGTGGTGGGGTGCTTGCTCTGGTCAGTAGAGGCTTACACCTGTTATGAGGTGAATGGGACTTCCTGTTTCAACAGCAGGGGGTTGGATTAATGGTGGTAGTCCCTCCCCTGAGTAGGGTGGGGCTAGTGGAATGAATAGTGGGGGCAAGCACTGTGGTTGGTTATAAAAGTTAATGCTATTTATATTTATTTGTTATGTTAATAAAGGAGCTGCAGCCTTTCAACCCCAATAAAAAGGTGTGAAGTTTGTTTTGTGGGTAGGGTGGAATGGCGACTTGACTATGTGGGGTCACTTATTTGGGTTTTTTACACAGGCCATATGTATGTAAAACAATTACACATATACCAGTATACAATAGAGCTTTGTCTTTTTTAAATATCTTAGTCATTACATTTTACTATGTGCAGGGAAAGCACATGGAGGACTAAATAAAGATGTGCAGGAGAATAATCGTATTTAAGATTTGAAACATAAATGAGACATATTGTGTACATTATTAGAGCTAAACATAAAAGCCTATATTCTACATTTTTTAAAGCAAAATCCATTATTAAATGGACATTCTAAAGGAAACTACAATTCTCTGATTTAGAGAACTCATGTGTTTAACTCCCTTAAGAATTAAACATATAGTTAAAGACCTCTAACTGCCAGTGCAACACTCAAGAGCTGCAATGTTTGGAGTCTTGGCAAGCGTTTTACCAAAAATCTATGGGCCTAATTTTAGACTATGGGGTCAATTTATGAAGCAGCAGATGCTGCTTCCGACCCAATACGCAGCGGTAGTAAGACTGCTGGTCCTTAAATCAGCTGCCACCTCTGAGGGAGAGGACAGCAATCAGCCCGATCAGATAAGATCGGGTTGATTGACAGCCCCTGCGGCATTGCGCAAGCATTTCAGAAGAAATGCCTGTGCAATGATAAATGCCGTCAGCATTTAGCGATGTGCGGCGGACAATGATAATTTGGCCCGTAAGAGGCAACAAACATTTTTTGCACAAGCGATATCGTGTTTCCACAAGCAGTTTTAATTGCATTGATATTACAAGTTGAGCTAAATTGCGATGTACGCTACAATTCTTTACGCAAACTCAGAGCTGTGGTTAACTGTTTTCCGAGACTAAAAAGTGGCACAAAACACATCAAAAATACATTAAAAAGTATACTTACACTCAAAATAACACTGTCTAGTAAATATTATTCCCAAAAAATATTGCACAAAAAGTTATAAGGGCTCAAAGATATGAAATCTCGGGTGTTAGAGAAAAAAAAGCTGCCAAAGGGCTTTAACATTGAGATACATACAGATACATTACTAAAGATGTATATATATATATATATATATATATATATATATATATATATATATATATATATTCAAACCCAAGATGGCATCACTGTGAGGAACAGTGAGAAGAAAGAAGATTCAAGACTGAACTTTGTGACTACCTACATTCCATTTTCAGAAGTGGTAGCTAACACCATTAACGACAATTGGAAAATAGTGGCAAAAGACACAAGTCTGCCCTTCTATGACCTTCCACCACCTAGGATGGTCTATAAGAGATCTAAAAATCTGCGAGATCTTTTAGTCTTGAACGACCCGGTGCACTGCTATGATTGTTGGACTTGGTTACCTAAAAAAAAAGTGGGATGTTACAGATGTAGTAACCAGGGCCGCCATCAGGGGGTGACAGGGGTGACTCCTGTCAGGGGCCCAATGGGCTAGGGGGGCCCCATGAGGCAAGAACTAAAAAAAAAAATTGTATTTTTTATTTTTAAATTTTGGCAGCCACCAGTGGGTACTACAGCAGAGTGCTAATTGAGCATGGGAAATGTTATTACAAGGAGTAAAGTATTAGCATTTGAGAGGATTTCACTATGCACAGTGTGAGACAGACTTGGCACTTTGTTTGTAGAGTGTGTGCCTGAGTCAGAGGGCTGATCACTTTCATTTGCAGAGGAGGTAGGAATTACTTAGCATTTTTTTTTATTTCTTTGTGCAATTTAGGATTGTAACTTCAGTGTGGTAGTAGTTGTATGATGGGGCCAGGGGTCCATAAAAACACATTTTTTTAGCAGCAGTGTATTTATGATTATTTGACAATGCTGTAGAAATTCTATATTTAAAACCATGCAGAAATGTTTCCTCCTCAACACACAAATGATATATATTACATTCCAGTTTACTGCCCCTTTATTATCTGGAGGCATTTTATCTAAGATTTTTTCATCTGCATAACATGTTATACTCTCAGACTAAGATTGCTCAGTGTTGGAAATGAGACAGGTTAACTTAAAACTGTTCAGTTTACTCTACAGCTGACTTAATTTTGAAATGCATACCAACAAGCTTAAATCCTGCATTTAACTAGAACTAATGGTATGAGTACCACAGCTTATGGTTCCACCAAGACCATATAGAGTACAGCATTTTCAAAATTTACAAGTACAGCTGACAGATGGGAACATTTGTACGCTATATTTGAAGTGGTGCTCTTGGTTGGGGAAAATATCAAACAAACATATGTCAACCTTTTAAAAGTACTTTTCTTCATCTAGCCATATACCCAGATCATGAATTCACAGAATTATTTTTGTTTGCACATTTACAAATATGATTCTTTAAAAAGTGATCTCTTAATTTCTGAATTTTTTTTTTATCATGCATGTCACACACTGTTGATTTAGGGGATGTAAGGTGCATAAATGTTTCCTCCTGTGAGTGTTTCTGTGGGTGTCTGTGTTTATGTATTTGTGCTTTGGTTTGTGTCTCTATGAGTGTGTATGTATTTTTTTTTCTGTTGGTATCTCTGTGAGGGTGGGTGTGTATGTCTTTGTGCATTTTCTGTGGATGTCTGTGAGGGTGTGTGCATATGTCTTTGAGCTTTTTCTATGAGTCTCTCTGTGAGGGTGGGCGTGTGTTTGTCTTTGTGTATTTTCTCTGGATGCCTCTGTGAGGGTGGGTGTGTATGTCTGTGCTTTCTGTGGATGTCTCTGTGAGGGTGTGCGTGTGTGTGTGTATGTATGTCTGAGTTTTCTGTGGATGTCTCTGTGAGGGTATGTATTTTCTGTGGGTGTCTCTGTGAGGGTGTGTGTATGTCTTTGTGTGTTTTCTGTGGATGTCTCAGTGAGGGTGTGTATGTATGTCTTTCTATGTTTTTTGTGGGTGTCTGTGTGTGTATGTCTTTCTGTGTTTTCTGAGGCTGTCTCTGTTGGTGTTTCCTTGGGTGTATGTGCAAGTTTGAGTTTGTGTGTGTGTATGTGTCCATTGTCCGTTCCCTTTTAGGACATTTTGACCTTACTACTGATTATTCACATCTTTCTACAGACTTTGAGACTAATGAGACCTTTCCAGAAGTCACCAATCTACCATTTAACCTTTAAATTATTGTTTAGGCAGTTCAGGGCCCTTCCTTTTAGCCACTGCATGCTGTTGTCATCATTTAGTTGGCATCTTCCTTTACAAAAAGATAATCAGAACTCCATATGTTGTTTTCTAAATCTCCTTTTTTTACAAAACTGTAGTTTACCTCATTACTTGTCAGGTCAATGTAAACAAGTGCTAAGTGTCTGTTTGGGTGTCTGTGTTTGAGTTTTTTTGCGTGTTTGCTAGAGTGTCTATATGTGAATCCTTATGTGTGAGTGTGTGTGTGTGTTTCAGTGTATGTTACTACCTTTACAACATTTCCAAGTTTAAATAGACACTTAAGAATAAAGTGCATATACGTTTTAGTCACTTGGTCAAAAATTGCACATGTCAAAGGAGGGGGGGGGGGCCCTGATCAATGGTTAAGTGAGGGAACCCAAAATTTCTAGTGGTGGCCCTGGTGGTAACAGTGTCACATGTAATCATATGGTGACCTGTAACAGTTTCCATCACCCACATACTAATAAACGGAACAAGATTCAACATAGATTGACGTGCACATCGGACTTCGTCATTTATGCCATCATCTGTCCGTGTTCCTTATATTATATTGGAAAAACGGTCACTACCTTCAGAGAAAGGCTAGCGAATCACAAATCTGCTATACGCCAGGCCATAAAAACGGGCAGCTCTGAGCAACCAGTCGCTAGACATTTTTTACAAGCAGGTCACTCACTATCTACATTAAGAGTAATACTCATCGACCATGTTCCACGATTGAGATGAGGAGGGGACAGAGCATTGGCTTTATTACGATTGGAAGCAAGGTGGATTTTCGATCTTCACACTGTGGCCCCTAAGGTCCTGAACTCAATGATTGATTTTGGATGTTGCTACAAATGAACTCCTTACGGGAATCCCGTCCTTTGGACTATGTTAAAAAAACACACACAAAACAACTAAATGTCTAATGACAATTAACAAATAAGTTTCTATGTTTTCCATAGGCATGAAGGCACCTTAAATATTAGGTGTAGTCTTCCATTAATACTGTTTATGTATAGATTGGTTTCTTATTGGCACTATGACATATGTGTGTCTTCCTTAGAGTAATTGACTAACCTTATAAATACAGCACCATCTTGCAGCTTCATTTATATGGTTGCTGTCCCCTGATTATTGTGTTGCCACTTAGCGTATTGTACATATATACAAGTTTACTTATTGTTTTCTTTAATTACACATATACATAATTTTCTGTCCTGCCTTCCCCATGTACACATTTATTATGGTGTACATCCTTTAGCGTACCGCTCCGCTTCCCATATTGCTATCACTTTGAACGGCTTTTGTTTACCGTTGCCATGACACTATACACACGGCTTTACTCTGTTTTCCGTGACGTATTACGTCATCACGTATGCGTGCATATGCATGGGACTCTGACAGCGATGGGCGGTCGGCTACTGAGCGGCGAGGCAGGTATCAGGACAATTATCTTTCAATTACACATGTAATTACACTGGGTATATAAAGTTAGTTGATTATGTCGTTCATTTATCTCTTACATGGGCTCCATTTGAAAAAGGTCTAAGTGTAGAACGAAACGTTATGGGTTAAGGCCCTTCTGTTTAACCGTTGTTGGATTAAAAGGCTTGCTGTTCAAATTCCTTGTGTTGCCTGCTTTCTACCGGATACACCATATACACCATGCCGGGTGTGTATTCTGGACTTTGCATGTATATTCATATATGTATATATATATATTTGTGTGTGTATGTGTTTATATGTGTATATATGTATGTACAGACATATATACACATATGAACACATAAATATATCAGTACACATATATAGATATATATATATAAGTGCATTAGAGCCCTTCTAAAACATATTTTTGCAATAGCCATATTTAATAAAGGTTTTAATTTACTGTAAATATTTCACATTCCAATGTTCGGTACA
Source organism: Bombina bombina (assembly GCF_027579735.1). Lineage (NCBI taxonomy): Eukaryota > Metazoa > Chordata > Amphibia > Anura > Bombinatoridae > Bombina > Bombina bombina. Next base: position 633,574,572 of record NC_069500.1, read on the forward strand.
TACAGAAATATGTTCTAAGTATTTCTAAATAGATATTCCTATATACCTATATATCCGTATTTATCTATACCTATATGTAATCATCTATATATATAGGTATAAATATATATTTGTTTTATAAACCATCAGATATATTTAGAAATATTCATTTAGGAATTAAATAGAAAATATTCCGTTATGTAAAGAACATTGTAAAATGAAATATTCCTACATTCATGTAAGGTCAGCACTAATGAGAATATGCTAAGTTGTTTTTGCAATTTTGAGAGGTTAGGTTTTTTCAACATTTACTTTTATAGGGAGTGCGAATATGTGATAGTGTTTGCACGATATTGAGGTTATAAGTTATGGGTGAATGCGTAAACATGATAACGATTTTAGGATTTCGACTTTATTCTCAATTCTGGTTACCGCTAGAGAAAAAACTGTTTACTTTTAACTTGTAATACCAGCGCAACCCTAGCGGAGTTTTTGCTACAGCAAAAATACAAATTACCGCTACACTTGTAATCTAGCCCTTATTTGGCAGAGCTGTCCATAGTTACAAAAGATAAAAGTACAACGATTATGCCATATTTTTAAGAGACAGGACAACATTTTTCAAACAAATACAGGAGGAATTGAGGGTTCTATTCCTGTAGGAACTTACAATCAAGTAATAGAAAGCCCTCACAATTTTAGATAATCAAAACAAGTACAAACGGTAGCCCTACTAAGGAGTTTCTTACAAAACTCGAACTATTTACAAGAAATAATTTGGTAATTTTATAATAGATATTGTAAAGACACCAGGACCCATAATATGCCATTTAATGGATTTAAAAGACATCTCAGGTTTCTCTAATTGTGATTAGTGCATTAATGCCGAGGGAAGAGGAGTTTGTATAATGTTTTAAAAGTCCATTTTGGACTTTTCTGTTTTTGAGAATGAGAAATTATTTTGGGCCATAATATGAATGGAGTGCAAACGTTTTCACCCGAGCGATAAGGGGTTTATCGGGGGGGGGGGTTGCGTTTGTCAGGCTTATCACTGGTATTACAAACTGAAAGATAGATAGATAGATAGATAGATAGATAGATAGATAGATAGAAAGCACAACAATATCCACCTTTTAACTCTTAATGTTCTACCATGAACAGCTCAAAAGAAAAATAATTATGTAGTAAACCTGAAAAATTCCCACAATGGGCTAGATTTTTCATTTGGCGCAGGGACAAGATTTGCTGTCATGAACCTTGTCCACCCAGCATCGAGGCAAGTGGGCAGAAATATGCAAACTGCAGTTAACATTGCACATTCCACTGTGTATGCAATGCTGCCCCTGCTTGCGTGCTGCCAATCACGTGCAAGAGGGGACTGTCAATCATCCAGATCTGATGCAATTGAGATGATTGCAATCTGCCACACTTAAGTTGGTGGAGAGGTTAAGTAGCAACGGTCCTAAGACTAGCTTTAAGGCTTGATTGCAGTGAGCCTGAAATGCTGGGGCTCCGAAGCTGTTATTGAAGCTTGAAAAATGGGGTAAATTCATTAACAGCCTTTACAGACTTTACAATTCTCTAAATATTATTGACAAACAAAAATTCTATAATGCAGAGGTATATAACCTTTAATAAATACAGTGGTAGGTAATACAATAAGTTGAACTGGTGGGCCAGGCTATTTTTTTTATCAGGGATGGAAATTCATACAAAAATGAATAATTATAATATAATTATTAATTCTTAATATAATTAAGACATTGAACATTTGCTTTATTATTAATAAAAAAAATACATGTGGGAGGCAAGAGATGCCATGATTAGGCTTTAGGTCAGATCACTGTTCTTGTAGCCACTCTATAATCCACATACACAAATCAAACCTCACATCAGACACTGGTTCATTATCAACTTTGTCAGCTACATACACTTTTATTCTCAAACAATTAATCCAACAGTCCCTCTGATTTTCCTTATACCTAGATCAAAAAATAGATCAAAATTTGACTCAGTTTAGCACCATTAATATAGTCCCATCGTCTTCCTTCCTCCTTACCTAACTCAGCATATTATTAGAAGTAATTCAACATACCAGAAGTTGCCACTGCTTTTGTAAAAGTTCTCAGTAGAAGCAATTGGAAATAGTGATAGTGTAGATGAGGGAGGATTTGAAAAATGAATCTACCAAGTGTGCCAGAATCAATATGCTATCATGTACTGTATTTATTAGCTTACAAATGTCTTTTATCTCTCTTTATATGAAGTGGTTGCAATTACACCCTTTATTATAAATCTTGATTTGATCCTTGAAGAAAATAGAAATGTTAACATGCATGCAGTGAAACAATGATAAATGTAATATTTTTCTATGAAATTCTATAAGGAATATCTAAATATTTATTGTTGTTTGGTATTAAAATCCAGTTTTTAATGTCAGTAAAAAAAAGTACAATTGAAGTATTTTAGCTATAAAATGTGTTTTATGTCATATTTTTCTAGCAACTTCAGTCTGGTAACTTGACAATGCTATTATTAATAAAGTCAAAAGAGCTTTAGAAGAGACTGAATTGCTTTCGGGAAATATGCCTTACTGTCTGAAGTATTGCAACGGCATGATAAGTTAGCGCTGGAGCTTTTCATGACATAAATGCACAGGAGATAAATGATATTTCTTAAAGTACAAAGTGACAAAAGAACAAGACGATGGCCTACATGCTCAGTGAATAGCACATTTTGAACTTCAATTGAGTCCACATGTATTATGGGAAATAAGATATGGATACTACTTTGTAACATAATTGTTAAAACTCTCATTTATTAAATTAAATATCAGATATCATTTTATAAGTAAATAGGTTAGGCTTTTAATGTGTATGCTACCTGCATCAATGCATACATTACAATGGAGTAACTTTAGCTTTTACTAGATATTTACATATTATTATGTTTTTCATCATTATTTGTAATATGACAACAGATTTGACAGTGCTATAAAATAAACAAAGACAAGACAGGGTAGGCTGACTGGGACAGAAGAATTACAGAGCCCTGCTTCAAGGAGACTATACAATCTAAAGTAATTATCAATAAAAAAAAAAAAAACTTTTTCTACAATAATTCAATAATAATTCAACTACAAATATATTTATAATACTGTATGTATAAAGACAAAAAGCAGAGACCCAGTAAATTATATAATCTGCTTTGTTCAAGATAAGTAAATAAAAAAAATATTAACTCAGTGTATGAGGTATTAGAATAACTTGTACACATATAATAAACCCTGGCTCAAATACACTAAAAAATTTTAAACAATATAACCTTTTCAGATTTGCTTAATGATAATTCTTTAAAATTATTACTATTATTAATTAGTAGACACACAGTTAATTTCCAACTATAGTGCTGATCACTATGTTTAGCTAGTTTTCAGAAAATAATGGTTTCTGAAGTTCGTCCAGTATTTTAAGTATGTATTTCCAGTGATCCCTATCGAAAAATGCTTCTTTCATTAATACCCCTGAAGTTTAAAATCTTTAACCCCTGAAAACAACACAAAGGGCTAGATTATGGGTGGAGCGCAATTGTTTGTGAGATAAGTTTAAACACGATTTTATATTACAAAACCTAAAAAAATACTACTAGTAAATAAAATCACCAAAAATAAAAAAAAAACAACCAGTAAAAGCCCTATCTTAAAAAACACCTAAGCAGTAAATGCCCTAAAAGGGGCATACGTGATTTTATCTCTTTTGCTAAGAAAAAAACTGTGCTAAACCTAAACCCCCTCCCAAAAAATTAACCCAAATTTTGTACCATTTTGTACCATCTTGAATCCGGATCCTTTGGGGTCAGCGGCGGTCCTCTTCTTTTCTTTCAGCGGATCTGTCTTCATGTTGTCATGGTAGCACACTGAAGATTGAATGCAAGATTTCCACTTATATAGGGGTGCCCTAGCATTTCCATTGGCTGATTTTGAATTCTAATTCAAATCAGTCAATGGAAAAAACTTTCATTCTATATAATGGGGGACCCTTTATTTAATCTTCAGTGTGCTGTGGTGGCAGCAAGAAGATGGATTGGATGGAAGAAGAGAAGAGGATCAGATGGAAGAAAAGAAGACGACACCCAAGGGTGTATTAGGGCAGCAGATTTGGGGAAGATGGGGGGCAGTATTTTTTATGCACTGCTCCAGTGGCGCCATTAGAGGGGGGGTTTAACTGAAGCCCTGAGCCCAAGTGTGCCACTTTTGCCAATGTATACAAGTAAAAAAATGTATTTTATTTAATGTCTTGTTTGCATTAAATGTTTGTCATAACACCATCCCACACCTATAGGCCATTGCATTGGCAGCATCTGGTTGTTAAAAGGAACACAGTGGTGACATCATCACTGTGCGCCATGATTGCTGCTCTGCTCATTTCCTGTACACCTGTGCCTCCACCTGGGTGTGAGCCTGCCCCTATTTAATGTAATCTCCTTCAATCTATATTTGTCCAAGTATAGCTTTACCCAGGAGTTTACCCACCTCTGTGTACTCCTGGTGCTATTGTTTTGCTTTTTACTATTGTGCTTTACTGGACTGCCTGCTTGTTACTGAAACCTGCATTGCTTATTGACCATTCTACTGATTAACTCTTATGATACTCAGAAAGATTGGACTGCCTGCTTGTTGCTGAAACCTGCTTCGCCTATTGACCATTCCACTGTTTAACCCTTTTGATACTCAGAAAGATTGGACTGCCTGCTTGTTACTAAATTCTGCACTTCCTAGTGACCATTACTTTGTTAACCCTTTGATTCTCAGAAACATTGGACTACCTTTTCTCACTGAACCCTGCACTGCCTCGTGAGCATTTCTTTTATTTTTGTGTTTCTCAGTGGCATAGTACTGTCTGCTTACTTCTGAACTCTACTCAGGCCTGTGACCTGCTCCTCCTTAACCTTTGCATCTTGTGATGTCAACTGTTCCTGTACTTACTCATTCCTTTAAACAGTTATACTTAGTGCTGGGATTTTTCCTAATCTTTCTACTTGATGCTGGCATAAAAAGACTACTGGCCAAGATTGGTCTGATAAGAAAATATCCCACGAACATTATAATGTTTAGAGGGATATATTCACTGTGCTGGAACAGAATGGACATAACGCCAGGTGCAGGCGCCTGCACATCCCATCGGAAGAGGGAAGAGGATAGTCAGAGCACCGAGGCTGAAGCTGTACATTACTGGTCTCTGGAGTTTATACTCTGCAGATTTTGTTCCTTTAATCAGCCATCTGATTATTTGCAGATGTGTTCTAAAGGCTTCATTTCTTTCCCTGTGGCCTGACACTCTTACAATCCAATATAAAAAGAACCTGTGAAAACAGAAGACAGAGGTGCCTCATGGGACAATATCATCTTAACAAGAAGGAGGCAAAGCTAACACAGCAGCCCAACAGCGTGGGTACTCACAAGGATAGCGGCACAAACGTGTGCCTCACAGCGCAGGACGGGACCTTAAGTCACCTGACAGACAAGAGAACTGGAGCCCGCACGTGGATACCGATGGCCAATCAACGATAGCCTAGGGGCAGTGTCACAGTGGGAGCAGTCTGCAGGGAAATCCAGTCACCGGCAAAACTCTAGCTTCCTCTGTAGCATACGGTTAGCAGCAGATTTGTATTCACAAGGACCGATGTAACTATAGCTCTTTTTAATATATCACATGGGTCTGAATCCTAATGATGAATCCACACTTGCTGCCAATTATCCAAGAAATAATTCACATCCATCCACAGTGAAGTAGAGTTTGTGTATCTGTTGCTTGTTTCCTCTGTGACACAAAAGCACAATGTGTCTTGTAGTGAGGAGTAAATAAAAATCCTTTTGTAACAAGGCATCATCAACTCCACAGGCAGATGCTCTTTTTAATGTATGGAGAGGGCAACCTCATCTTCCCCTCCATTCTATTCCATTCAGCAAACGGCAGCAGAGGGGCAATGAATAGAGCAACTCTGCAGAACGCCCCTTTCTCCTCCACTCTTACATCCTGTTAAGGCGGTGAAGTGGTTTGCCAAAAAAAAGAAGAAGAAAAAATAGCCGGCCGGCTTGTCTGTATTTTTTATTTTACTTTGTATTGCCCTGAGCTTGTTGTACATTTGTGCTGCTATCCTTGTGAGTACCCCCACTGTTGGTCTGCTGTGTTAGCTTTGCCTCCTTCTTGTTAAGACGATATTGTCACATGAGGCGCCTCTGTCTTCTGTTTTCACAGGTTCTTTTCATCGCACTAGTCCTCAAGAGTGCTGCCTGACTGGAGGAGTGATTCGCCGCTTAGGATTTTTAGGATCCTTAGGACTGGTGTATACCAAGCACTTGTGCACCTCTCATAGAGACTCCTTGCTTTATCATTTTGTACAATCCAATATGCAGCACACTTAAAGGGACATTAAACACTTTAAGATGGCAATATAAAATTATAAACTATATATTTAAAAAATAAATCTGCAATATTTTATCATTATTTATTTTGTTCCCTTATCCTCTGAAATTGTGAGCTTTTCAGTTCCTGTTAGAAATGGAATTGCAGAATACTGTTATATCCCTAACAGCCATTGGCTGCACACCCTAGTGACCTGTTTATGAGTGTCCCTAATTGGCCACAGCAGAGAAGGTAACCTAAGTTACAACATGGCAGCTCCCATTGTTTATAGACACATAGGGGCCGTTTTATGAAAGTGCGTGCGGACATGATACAATGTTTATCATTGCACAAGCAGTTCTTTTAAACTGCTTGTGCAATTTCGCTCCCTTCAGATTCGCAGCCAATCGGCCACTATCAGCAGGTGTCAATCAGCCCAATTGTATAGGATCAGGCAGATTGATGTCTGCAGCCACAGAGCAGGTGGACAAGGTATGAAGCAGCAGTCTTTAGAAACAGGGGGCATCAAGCTCCATATCAGAGCTTGATAATTCAGCCCCTAAAACTTTACACTTATTTTGTCAATAATTAAACAGCTAATGAAACTTTAAAAAATACCACCACATGTTATCCTCAGGCTAATCTTTTCTTTGAATGCATAATTCTTTCTAGTATTTATTGAGGGCAAGATTACAAGTTGCACGGTATGTGTTTTCCATGCGCGATATGGTCTTTTTGCAAGTAATATTCATTGTGCTGATATTACAAGTCTTGAAAAATCATGATTGCAAACCTTTCCATGCTTAAACAGCTGTAGTTTTCCGCAGCATATGAAACACTTTTTCAGTATATAGCAGGGTTATAAAACAATTTATTTATTATGATTCTTTAAAACAAACCCCCAATAAAAATGTATATATGAAACAATTGAAATGAATAATTATTCCTAAATTCTTGAGATTAGTTAATTTTTATAAACACATTGAATTATATTTATAGAAACCAGATTATGAATCAAATGATACACACTTAAATTGTTACAATATTCTATACAAAAATCATAAAAAATATACCTTTACAATTTACCTTATTAACAATGAATTGCATTAAAATATCACAATAAAATACTAGAATATGGACCGCTAACTTTAACAGTGCCTAGTTAAACAATATAACAAGATACTTTAACAGCCAATTTCTATGCCAATCTATCTGAGCTGAAATAAATCTTATTTAGCTACAATAAGGCAAATTCTAAAATATATATATAGTTGCAAATATAAATTACTTAGCACTAAATATGACTAGTTAAACTACACAGGACTTTGGAGCTTAAAATACAAATTGTGCCCTTTTAAAATTACTAACTGCAATCTAGTTGTAGTTACCAAATACCTTTGATTTAAATATTATATATATATATATATATATATATATATATATATATATATATATATATATATTTATATATATATATATTTATATTTATCAATCGCGTATACTTTACCCAAATAACCAAATCAATGTTTCAGTTTCCAGAATTTCTTGTGGGTCATCTACGGAGGGTTTACTCACAATGCGCAAAGGTACAGGACTCAAAATTGTTAATCTTCCTTTGTTCAAGAAAGTGTCCCCAAAATGGCAGAGAATATACTTGACCCAAATTCTGTGTATTTTTCTCTCCAAAAGTTAATACTTCTTTTGAGTCTGTCTCTATCCTTTGTTTCCTGTGTGTATGGGTCTTTATCCCCCCAAAAAATAAAGAATCCCTCCTCCTTTTCTTTAATCATTCCCACAAGATTTTGATAGGGCCTTACCAGTGCTTATCTTGTGATTCACCCTCGGATCTGAACATCTCATAGGTTATTTTGGGAAACGCCTCCCTGAATAGCCAAATGCCTTTTGGTTGTAATACCATTTTTTGAACTATAGGTGGCAGCAGATAACCAGTTTTACCATCAATGCTGCTACAGTTTAATTATCTAACCTTTATTTTATTTTTTTATTTACTATAATTTCCAGTATTAATAAATCATATGTTAAATATACCTGGGACCATATAGTACCATTTTCTCTGATTATTTTTAATATGAAATGTGAGTATACTTCTAGTCATCACATTAATAAGCAGCTTACTGTTAATTATTTTTCTTCATAGCATTCAACCTCCTTGCATGATTTTGTATCTTAATATGAATACAGTATGTTTCATATTTCTAAATAAATTTTGAATGCATGAAAAACCAGATATAGGTCTGAAATGAAAGAAATAATGTTGTTAAAAATGTGAAACATGTATACATCTATTAATGCAGCTATTATTCAATAAAGCAGACAATTATCCAATAGAATAAATTTCAGATCAATGCATATACACATATGTTGTTAATATTAGACATGTGCATGGCGAAAAAATTCGGTTCGGATCGATTCGGAATTTTTCGAAGTTCGGTTCGGATCGATTCGAATTCGGAAAATTATGAATCGATTTGTTTCCGATTCGTTTCGGATTCATTCGGATTCGAAGAAATTCGGCTGGATTCGGTTCGATTCGGTTCAATTCGGTTCGTAAATTCGGCATTTCGGTAAGTGTTAGGTGGGATTAGACTAGTATTATACTGTATATTAGGTGTTAACCTAACATACTGTACAATACTAGTGTAATCCCAATGGCCATCCGAATTTACGAATCGATTCGGTTCGATTCGGTTAGATTCGGAAAATTCGGCAGAATTTTAATTCGGAAATTCGGTTCGATCCGAATCGCCGAATTTTCCGAATTTCCGAATCGAATCGAACCGAAACGAATCGCACATGTCTAGTTAATATAGTCTGAGCGTGGAGAATGTTAACTTATATGAATGTATACTCAATTAATTTCATATTTAATATTATACAAACAGACAATCTCTCAGACTTATCTATTTACATTTACTATACAGTTACTTATTAAGTTCAGCAAATACTTATTTAATATGTTACTGTTAGGCATTTTTCTCTTAGATCCACAAATACACATTTTGATACAATATTGAAAATTATACAAGTTGTACTTTAAAATGAATTTAAAAGTTACAATGCAACATGTGTTTCTGCTTAGCTAATTTTCATCTAAACATAATGTCTAGAATACGTGGATTCAACACAGCAGGGGGTAATCAACTCTTGCATATACTTAAGCTTAAAGGGACAACATGTCTGAGGGTTCCATAATGCTAATACTTACTTTGAAGTGGCCTTATTTATACAACAATTCCATTGATGAATTGGGACAAAGGCCTGCAATGCATCCTTGAAAAATGAGAAAGGGGGGCTGTGTATATATATATATATATATATATATATATATATATATATATATATATATATATATATATATATATATATATATATAATTTAATAACACTCACAGATATCCTGACATAAATCCCCCTTCCAATTTCAAATAGATGTAGGACACATGTATTTGAATTGGCTTAAAGTCAGTAGTACTTGGTGAGTGTGTTGACATTATGCATTATAGACAGCCTTCTATAAAGAGAGTCCGTTATTTTTGAGCCCTTATGCTCATTTGCTAGGCATCTTTAAACCACAATAATAGTGCATTTGGGATATGATACTTCATTCTCCCTCTATGACTTGTAGTTGGGATCTAGGATGGCACACTTGCAACTGATTAATATGGACCCATTTATCCATAAAAGTAAGTAAGGACAAAAGGACCTTTCCATGATGGAAGAAATTTCTTCTCCTTAACCTGATCTCTTCCAAAGTTATAAAGATAAACGTTATCATTTATTTTATATTCCTTTTTGGATGTTTTGAGATCATAATAGGTTTTAGTGGCAGTTGCAACCTTCTCTAAGTTCCTTTGAGCAAATACAAAGGCATATTACAGGTGCTTCCTTAGGTTCTCCACATATTGATGCATATTGGCAGCATTTATCAACTTCTGGTCTGATGTACGGTACAGTAGATGTTGAGGTAGAACCATTCCTCAACCAGTCATCAATTCAAAAGGTCACATCTTAGTAACACTACTTGGAGTTGCTCTTAATGCCATTAGGACTAGAGGTAATTTTACATCCCAGTCTTTACCCATTTCACTCACAAACTTTTTGAGGGTTTTCACAATGGACTGGTTGTAACGCTCTACACCACCACTTGAGGCAGCTCTATATGCAATATGGATCTTTATTTTGACCACTAGTATTTTCCACATCTTGGTCATCACTTCGCTAGTGAAGTGAGTTCCCCGATCGGATTAGATTCTCTGGGTTAAGCCAAATCTGGAAAACACATGTTTAATGAACAATGCTACGCATGTTTCAGCACTATTGTTAGGTGCACTGATGCACTCTACCCATTTGGTAAACAGGCATGTGACTGTCAACATGTATTTGTTACCCTTAGATGACCTAGTTACTGTACCAATAAAATCGATTTGTATATCTGACCATGGCATTACCATCCCCCTTTTCTGCAATGGCACTCTATGTGTTGGAGCAGTGAGTTGGAACTGTGGACAGATTAAACAACCTTGACAGTAGGTTTGAAAAATCCTTCAACATGTGCAGCAAAAGGCATAATCACACAATATTTCATATGTTAATTTGGCACCACGATAACCAGATGTGGGAGCATTATGGGCATGTTGAAGCATGAGTCCTCTGAACTTTGTAGGTACCACCCATTGCTGGATGCCATATTTGCAGGTTCTAATTAACAAACCATCCTGTAACTTGAATTGTGATTTGGATTTTATTAAGATTCTAAGATCGTCCTTGCCACTACCGTCCTCTTTTGAGATGGGGTTGCTTTCAGGATCTTATATGTGTTTATAGAAGATGCCTACAACGGGGTCTTCTTTTTGACTAGTGATCAGGTCCCCTCTAGGAGAATCCTGACTCTATTGTATAAGGTTAGGCTCACTCTGTTGTTTAGCCTGGTTTCTGGTAATGGCTTCTACCTAAATTGCACCCATTAAGTGGTCAATATTAAGGAGTTCTCCAGTTATGGCTCCTTGTTTGGTTTATGAATCCACAAGATCATTGCCTTCCTTATCAGGACCTTGCATTCTGGAATGACCCTTGGTCTTTTTCCAGGGTACGGTTAACCCATTGGGTACTACATGATTATTAATCTCGCAGAAGAGCTTGCCATGTTTGACTGGTTTGTTGTTACTTTTCTCCATGCCATTTCTTTTCCAAGTTGGCAGGTATTCAACAAAACTGTCACACACATCATTTGATTCAGTAATGATCACAAATTTGTGAATACCTTGTTTAATAGCTATTTCAATAGTTTTTAGAACAGTGGTTAGTTCTGAAACTTGACTGGATCTTGGTCCAATGTTGAAACCTACAGAAATATTTGGAAATCCATTTGCCCAAGTTATACCAATGCCAGCGACTTGTCTGCGCTCATTTTCAATAGTGGCATGGTAAGAACAACCAGCAACATATACCCAAGGTAACGTTTGACAATGGTCCTCATTGTATATTTCATACGGGGAAAGCAATTATTCCTACAGGAAATCATCTTGTAATAACTCTTCCCCATGATCCTTAGCAGTACAGTCGTGGAGCTCAGCAAGCCCCTGTGCGACTGGATTCTTTTTATTTTGCTTATTGTGAATTTCTAAAGGCCAGCCTTGTAAGGAAAGAGTCCACACTGTTATACGGCTATTAGACACATTTCCATCTCTTATTCTCTCACTTTGCAGTTATAGCAAAGGCTGGTGGGCCATTTCTACAATAATTTTATCGCCCTGTAGCTGCGGAAATTTTGTAGAGCCCATACAGTAGATAAGAGGGCTTTTTCGCAATCACTAAATTTTATTTCTTCTGGGGATAGAGTTTTACTTGCATAAGCAATGACTTTACTTAAATTATCAGGGTACGCTAAGCAAGGTGCTTGCTTGAGTTTTCTTTTCAGCTCTCTGATGGCTGTCTCTTGAGCCTCACTCCAGTGCCATTTCACATCCATGTTTAGAACAAGTAGCAGTGGTTTAGCAAATTCTGCACAATTATCAATATATTTGCGAGAATAATTTGTCATACCCAGGAATGGGAATGATCTCAATTCCTTTAAGTTAGTTGGGTTCTTAGAATTTATTATAGCTTTCAACTTTTTATTCTGAGGATTTAACCCTTCAGAAATAACTTAATGTCCCAAGAAGTTAAGACGAGTGTGGCACCATTGAGCTTTTTGTAGGGATAACTTGGCGCCTGCCCTTTAAAGTTGGCTGAGGACGTGTTTAGGTTCTATGATGTGTTGGTCAAAGTCTGTGCTTTTTATTAAAACATCATCAACATAAGATAAGGTCCCCCTTTCCAGTGCATCAGGCATAGCCTTATGCATGAATACTGCAAATTCATGTCCTGAACTTAGGTATCCAAATGGGAGCCTTTGGAATGCATACTGAACCTTTTGGAATGAGAATGCAAGCTTATACTGGTCCCCTTCATATACCTTTATGGTCCAATATCCCTGTGCACAATCAATGGCAGTGAATATTTTGGATCCCTGCATCTGCGCTAGGCACTGGTCAATATATGGCACAGACCAGCCAGACATGTACACTCGTTTGTTTAGCTGTCTTAAGTCAGCACACAAACACCATTGTCCATTGGGCTTAAAGACACCTAGAATAGGATTGTTATAAGAGTTATGCACCTGTTTGATAATACCTCTTTCTTCCAAGTTCCTTATAATTTCTGCAAGAGAATCATATGAGGCTAAATGAAGTCTCATTTGCTTAAAAAAGACAGGTGGTGCATTGGGATCTGTTTGAATTCTTGCAATATGCAAGTCTGTAGTCCCACAGTCATAAGAATCCCTAGCAAAAATATCCTTGTACTCCATTAGGAGTTCTCGTAACTGTTGGTGTTCATCATCACTGGAACAGCCGTTAGCTAAGGAGATTTGCTCTTTGACTATTTTCTGAAATCCTGGAAAGATTTCAGGCTGTCCTATCTCATAGGCTTCTTCCAACCTAGAGGTGAGATCCCCTTGATTATAATTTACATTGCCCCCATGACTCTGGGTATTGGGGTATTCTTGCTCTTTGATTGGCTGATATACTAGAGAATCTTCTTCAATTTTACAGAAGCCTTCCTCTGAGATAAAGGAATAAATAGACTGAATTGTAAATAGTCCCTCTGGCATATATGCAAATGATTGTTCTATTAACTGTTCTTCAGTTAAGTATCCTTCAGGTATTAGCCCAATTACATTATTCTGGAATCCAAACGTGTAATAACTTGATTCCAGCACATATCCTATGGTAGTTCCCTTGGATAAGGTGATATCCTTTGGAGCCATGTTGCACAATAACATGTTTTGGAATAGTTCCAATGTTTACCAGAGGAGTATGGGTCATTGGTATACCAAGATTTTGCATTCTATGGGAGAGGCAAATTAGTGTTTCAAAAGTTTTTAATTTCTGACCTCTTTTTACCTGTAAGGGTAAGTGGAATTTGTCAGCCCCAGCAGAGATTACAATATAATTAGACACCTGCATATTCAAAGCATATGGCAATTGCTGGTTTTACTTCAGGGCTGCATTTTCATCCTGAAATACTTCAGGGTCCCCCTTTAACCTTCTCCATAGGCAAAGGTTAATCAAATCTATTTGTATGGCATATCTATGTAAGAGATCATTGCCAGTGTATATTTGATTATGGGGAGTATTTAAAACTTAAAACAGGTGCTTTGCTGATTTATTACCAATAGAGATAGATACCAAACATTCTGCTGTGACATTATAGCTTTCAGACCTGTCATCCAGGCCATGGACACAGTAGTCTTGGGGAGAAAGATATTTAGTCACCTTAGGTTCAGCTATCTGCGCTAATAAGACTTTGCTTATATAGCTAGCTTCCTGTTTTAAGCTCAATTTGGCATACTTGGTTTTCCCAAGGTCTTGCACTTGCATAGGGATACATAGATCCCCATTAGCTTTCGCAATTTCTGTGAGGAATTTCAAATGATCTCCTCCCTTAGGGTGTTTAGGGTACCCCTAGTGGATGTATATGGTTAATACATTGCTATCTAAACTAATATTTGCTATCTTTCCAGGCGAAGTTTTAAAAGTATTGCCATCAGTGCCACTTAAAGGAGTCTGATCATCTATTTGTAGGATAGTGATTTCAGATATAGAGTCATTCCTGAAATGAATCTCCACAGCATCTGGTTTCTCTTCCACCACATGACAGTTATGTCTGGTGTGAGATATACCAGACCACTCATAATTAATAGGCCTTTTTACTTGTGACCAAATTACATTATTTATGCAATCAATGATGGTGCTTAACCGTTTCAGGAGATCAGTACCAATAATTAAACGCTCAGTTGGCAGATCCACTATAATGACAGGGTGTCTTATTACCCTGTTCCCCAGCCTTTGCTTTAACCATGCTGTACCGTAAACGTTGAGAGAATCACCTCCAACACCTATTAGTGAACCATCAAATTCTTTTATTTTAGGTTTGTGGGGTGTTAGCTCATTTAGCTGTGTGTAATACCTGTGGGATAAAATAGTTGCCTGAGATCCAGTATCAATTAATCACATGATAGGGTTAGGAACTGAATCCTGGAGCTTAGCTAATACATAATATCTTCCTGTAGTTTCTACCATTTCACACATAAAATTGGCATGATTACACATCTGTGGGCATTGCCACGAGTTACCTGAATACGCCATGTTACCTGATGCAGAAGAATTCTAATTTTTACCAGTCCTCTCCTCTATAATAGGGCTGACAGGGTTCCTGTGTACTGCATCTGTGGAAATAAGGTTAAGAGAATACTGCAAAGGAAGAGATTTGTTAGAACTTCAAGGCTGAGGTTGCTCGTCATCACTGCTAAATCGTCCGTTTCCGGTCTGTAGGGAGAGAACATGATTAGTACCATTATTGATATTTATCATTTTATTTGGTATATCTCTCCCCTCTTTTTCAGGTAATACCGCAGTATTTATGACTGTGCGTGTGGCCCACTGCTGGCCACTGGCTGTACCCCTAAAAAAGGATTATTAGGGTTCTGAGCCGTCAAAGTGTTACTCATATTAGTAAATAGTTTACATAATTGACTAACTTGCATACTGAGTTAACCCACTTGAATGAACAATCTATCTTTACCCATGGACCGATTTTTTTATGTCCCAGGGTATTGATTGCTGGATTGTTGGGATCCCTCAAAATCATAGCTATTGTTCCTATTTTGACGTGGTTTCCTTTGGGGTTCAACTTGTTCAGTGTTAATATCTTGGGGAGCACTATTTACTGGGGGTGTCTGGTTACCTTAAGAGTATTTTCACCACTTTTGATATTTATTTTTACGGGGATAGCGATTACCTTGTGAGTATTCAACTCGTTGGGGATAATTATTTACCTGGGTACGACCCACATTTTGAGTATATTCTCTCTGCACCTCAGCCTGTGTTAAGGGAGGAGCAGAGTTAAAACTTTGTGGGGATGGCCTGTTTTCTCGGGCCACCACCGCATAGGTTTTCTTGATAGACTCCAAATTGAGGGGGCTCGGTGACACCCTAGTTTCTACCACAATTTTGGGTTTGGGCTTTGGTTCCTTTTTAACCCTCTGTTCACTGAACTGCTGAATAGAGTATAACTTTGTACTCTCTTTGATCAGCCAGTTCAATGAGCAGTGCTCATCAAAATCTCTAGCTAAATTAATTTTGATGTGTGCGGGCAATGCTTCTAAAAATAAATTTACAAATTCTGAGCTTTCAAATATAGGGTAGTCTTTGGCCATACAAACTTTTCAGTACAGAAAGGAATTCTATAGGGCTTTGATTCGCACAACATTTTAAACCATGTACAGCTATTTTCGCTGTGGTTTTGGTGCAATATTTCCCAAATTCTTTTTTGCACTGATTTTTCTTTTCTCTCCAGGAATAAATATTCATATCCTTGAGTGAAGCAAAGAATTTGTGATGTTTACCGTCAAATACCCAGGGCAGAAATTAAATTTTTGACTGTTCACTAGTAACATTATTTATGGATAAAGCATTTTCATAGTTTTCTAAGTGGTCAATTGTAGAAGTGGTTCTGTTTTTGGAAAATTTAGGTACTGCATCCTTTAAGAAAGTAATTATTTTATTGGTGTCATATAACTTATTAAACATATCTTGGGCTTTCCTAGGGACCTTATTTTTGGGGCTGGAGTGCCCCTTATCCACCCTATATTTACTATGGGGAGATCCCCTATGTACATTAGTACTACGTGGGCTATTTGGGTAGCTAGCTCCGCCCTCTGACTCACTACTAGGGCTTCTCTCCCACTCCTCTAAGGTCTAGCAGTTCCCTTAATTTATAACATGAGGTGACTGTCTATTTGGGAAGTGTATTTCTGACCCAATATGGGTCTTTTGTTTAAAGTCTTCCCTAAAGTTCTGCAGTTCATTTCTTATTAATTCTTTAAAGGATTTAAAATTATCTGCATTATCCTCATTGCTAATAGAGAGGTTTTCATTATGACGATACAGCCTTTTTAAATCACTTTTTAAACTATATTTGGCTTTGTGCAAGTTGCTTATGCAAATCTTCTGTCTGTGCTACTAAACTCTAGTTATATTCTTGTAAGGTGGCCATGTTTTGGGCAAATTCATCAATTTTATTTTTTTTATTTTGTACTTCAATTTTATTGTACATTTCATTGTTTACATAGAGGAGAAAACCCCAAGTTTTAAAAATTATTCCATTGCGTTTCCTCTGCTTTTGAGGTTGGCCCAATTTTAACAGCCCTTGAAATATTTTGCTTTCGCCACACCATATATTATTTGTAATATTTTTGGCCTTTGTCTTCAGCATCTTAATGTAAGCGCCTAATTCTCCTGTAATACTTAATCTATTTTTAAGGTGAGTAATGGATTCTGTTTTAAGCGTTTCTGTCTGACTAATGGGCGATTTTGGGGAACATATTTGAACACTATGTATAGATTCAATTGATTCACTTCTAGTAACAGACTTAGTATTTGATTAAATTAAAACGCTAATACAATTTTGACAAACAAGAAGAAAAAAAACAAATTCAACAATATTAATATTAATTTTGAAATATTAATAAAAAAAAAAAATTTTAATCAATTTTTCAAAAAAAAATTTTTAATATTTTTTTTTATAATCTCTATTTACTACAAATATATATATCAATGTGATAAATATAATAATATCTATTGCAGTGCCTCCAAATAATATGTCAGTATATAGCAGGGTTATAATACAAATTATGTATTATTATTCTTAAAACAAACCCAAAATAAAAATGTATATACGAAACAATTGAAATTAATAATTATTCCTATATTCTTGAGATTAGTTAAAATTTATAAACACATTTAATTATATTTATAGAAACCAGATTATGGCCCCTATTTATCAAAGCGTCAAATATGTTTCATTCGCAGGCATCAATACGCTCGCCAAACTTCGCCAAACATCGCGGCCGTGAATCTCAATACACTCTCCAAATGTATCAAAAAAGTCTTCAAAAACAGGCACGTCAAGTACGGCACGATGAGCATCGGATTGAGCAGCGTACTTTTGATAACTTAGGCCTAGATTTGGAGTTTGGCGGTAGCCGTGAAAACCAGCGTTAGAGGCTCCTAACGCTGGTTTTAGGCTACCGCCGGTATTTAGAGTCACTCAAAATAGGGTCTAACGCTCACTTTTCAGCAGCGACTTTTCCATACCGAAGATCCCCTTACGTCAATTGCGTATCCTATCTTTTCAATGGGATTTTTCTAACTCCGGTATTTAGAGTCATTTCTGAAGTGAGCGTTAGACATCTAACGACAAAACTCCAGCCGCAGGAAAAAAGTCAGTAGTTAAGAGCTTTCTGGGCTAACGCCGGTTTCTAAAGCTCTTAACTACTGTACTCTAAAGTACACTAACACCCATAAACTACCTATGTACCCCTAAACCGAGGTCCCCCCACATCGCCGACACTCGAATAAAAATTTTTAACCCCTAATCTGCCGACCGCCACCTACGTTATCCTTATGTACCCCTAATCTGCTCCCCCTAACACCGCCGACCCCTGTAATATATTTATTAACCCCTAATCTGCCCCCTCAATGTCGCCTCCACCTGCCTACACTTATTAACCCCTAATCTGCCGACCGCAATGCGCCGCCACCTACGTTATCCTTATGTACCCCTAATCTGCTGCCCCTAACACCGCCGACCCCTATATTATATTTATTAACCCCTAATCTGCCCCCCTCAACGTCGCCTCCACCTGCCTACACTTATTAACCCCTAATCTGCCGAGCGGACCTGAGTGCTACTATAATAAAGTTATTAACCCCTAATCCGCATCACTAACCCTATAATAAATAGTATTAACCCCTAATCTGCCCTCCCTAACATCGCCGACACCTAACTTCAATTATTAACCCCTAATCTACCGACTGGAGCTCACCGCAACTCTAATAAATGTATTAACCCCTAAAGCTAAGTCTAACACTAACACCCCCCTTAATTAAATATAATTTACATCTAACGAAATTAATTAACTCTTATTAAATAATTTTTTCCTATTTAAAGCTAAATACTTACCTGTAAAATAAATCCTAATATAGCTACAATATAAATTATAATTATATTATAGCTATTTTAGGATTTATATTTATTTTACAGGTAACTTTGTATTTATTTTAACCAGGTACAATAGATATTAAATAGTTAAGAACTATTTAATAGCTAAAATAGTTAAAATAATTACAAAATTACCTGTAAAATAAATACTAACCTAAGTTACAATTAAACTATCAATAAATTAATTAAATAAATACCTACAATTACCTACAATTAACCTAATACTACACTATCAATAAATTAATTAAATACAATTCCTACAAATAAATACAATTAAATAAACTAGCTAAAGTACAAAAAATAAAAAAGAACTAAGTTACAAAAAATAAAAAAATATTTACAAACATAAGAAAAATATTACAACAATTTTAAACTAATTACACCTACTCTAAGCCCCCTAATAAAACAACAAAGCCCCCCAAAATAAAAAATGCCCTACCCTTTTCTAAATTACTAAAGTTAAAAGCTCTTTTACCTTACCAGCCCTGAACAGGGCCCTTTGCGGGGCATGCCCCAAGAAATTCAGCTCTTTTGCCTGTAAAAAAAAAAACATACAATACCCCCCCCCCCAACATTACAACCCACCACCCACATACCCCTAATCTAACCCAAACCCCCCTTAAATAAACCTAACACTAAGCCCCTGAAGATCATCCTACCTTGTCTTCACCTCACCAGGTATCACCGATCCGTCCTGGCTCCAAAATCTTCATCCAACCCAAGCGGGGGTTGGCGATCCATCATCCGGTGGCTGAAGAGGTCCAGAAGAGGCTCCAAAGTCTTCATCCTATCCGGGAAGAAGAGGCGATCCGGACAGGCAACCATCTTGATCCAAGCGGCATCTTCTATCTTCATCCGATGACGACCGGCTCCATCCTGAAGACCTCCACCGCGGACCCATCTTCTTCCGGCGACGTCCAACTGAAGAATGACGGTTCCTTTAAGGGACGACATCCAAGATGGCGTCCCTCGAATTCCGATTGGCTGATAGGATTCTATCAGCCAATCGGAATTAAGGTAGGAATATTCTGATTGGCTGATGGAATCAGCCAATCAGAATCAAGTTCAATCTGATTGGCTGATTGGATCAGCCAATCGGATTGAACTTGATTCTGATTGGCTGATTCCATCAGCCAATCAGAATATTCCTACCTTAATTCCGATTGGCTGATAGAATCCTATCAGCCAATCGGAATTCGAGGGACACCATCTTGGATGACGTCCCTTAAAGGAACCGTCATTCTTCAGTTGGACGTCGCCGGAAGAAGATGGGTCCGCGGTGGAGGTCTTCAGGATGGAGCCGGTCGTCATCGGATGAAGATAGAAGATGCCGCTTGGATCAAGATGGTTGCCAGTCCGGATCGCCTCTTCTTCCCGGATAGGATGAAGACTTTGGAGCCTCTTCTGGACCTCTTCAGCCACCGGATGATGGACCTTGTCTTCACCTCACCAGGATGGATCGGTGATACCTGGTGAGGTGAAGACAAGGTAGGATGATCTTCAGGGGCTTAGTGTTAGGTTTATTTAAGGGGGGTTTGGGTTAGATTAGGGGTATGTGGGTGGTGGGTTGTAATGTTGGGGGGGGTATTGTATGTTTTTTTTTTACAGGCAAAAGAGCTGAATTTCTTGGGGCATGCCCCACAAAGGGCCCTGTTCAGGGCTGGTAAGGTAAAAGAGCTTTTAACTTTAGTAATTTAGAATAGGGTAGGGCATTTTTTATTTTGGGGGGCTTTGTTGTTTTATTAGGGGGCTTAGAGTAGGTGTAATTAGTTTTAAATTGTTGTAATATTTTTCTTATGTTTGTAAATATTTTTTTATTTTTTGTAACTTAGTTCTTTTTTATTTTTTGTACTTTAGCTAGTTTATTTAATTGTATTTATTTGTAGGAATTGTATTTAATTAATTTATTGATAGTGTAGTGTTAGGTTAATTGTAGGTAATTGTAGGTAGTTTATTTAATTAATTTATTGATAGTTTAATTGTAACTTAGGTTAGTATTTATTTTACAGGTAATTTTGTAATTATTTTAACTATTTTAGCTATTAAATAGTTCTTAACTATTTAATAGCTATTGTACCTGGTTAAAATAATTACAAAGTTGCCTGTAAAATAAATATTAATCCTAAAATAGCTACAATGTAATTATAATTTATATTGTAGCTATATTAGGGTTTATTTTACAGGTAAGTATTTAGCTTTAAATAGGAATAATTTATTTAATAAGAGTTAATTAATTTCGTTAGATGTAAATTATATTTAATTAAGGGGGGTGTTAGTGTTAGGGTTAGACTTAGCTTTAGGGGTTAATCCATTTATTAGAATAGCGGTGAGCTCCGGTCGGCAGATTAGGGGTTAATAATTGAAGTTAGGTGTCGGCGATGTTAGGGAGGGCAGATTAGGGGTTAATACTATTTATTATAGGGTTAGTGAGGCGGATTAGGGGTTAATAACTTTATTATAATAGCGGTGCAGTCCGCTCGGCAGATTAGGGGTTAATAAGTGTAGGCAGGTGGAGGCGACGTTGAGGGGGGCAGATTAGGGGTTAATAAATATAATATAGGGGTCGGCGATGTTAGGGCAGAAGATTAGGGGTACATAGGGATAATGTAAGTAGCGGCGGTTTACGGAGCAGCAGATTAGGGGTTTAAAATAAAATGCAGGTGTCAGCGATAGCGGGGGCGGCAGAATAGGGGTTAATAAGTGTAAGGTTAGGGGTGTTTAGACTCGGGGTACATGTTAGAGTGTTAGGTGCAGACGTAGGAAGTGTTTCCGCATAGCAAACAATGGGGCTGCGTTAAGAGCTGAACGCGGCTTTTTTGCAGGTGTTTTTTTCAGCTCAAACAGCCCCATTGTTTCCTATGGGGGAATCGTGCACGAGCACGTTTTTGAGGCTGGCTGCGTCCGTAAGCAACTCTGGTATTGAGAGTTGAAGCTGCGTTAAAAATGCTCTACGCTCCTTTTTTGGAGCCTAACGCAGCCTTTATGTGGACTCTCAATACCAGAGTTATTTTTATGGTGCGGCCAGAAAAAAGCCGGCGTTAGTTTTTCGGGTCGTTACCGACAAAACTCCAAATCTAGCCGTTAGAGTATTCAACGTCGCGCATTACCTTGCTTATCTAAATTCCTGCTTATATAAATTTTAAACATTTATATTCTAGATTAATTTATTTATGATCTTGTTTTAAATCTCTTCATACCATCTGTACATCTCTTTGTTAATATATATATATATATATATATATATATATATATATATATATATATATATATATATATACATATATATATATATATATATATAGATATAGATATATAGAGATGGATAGATAGATATAGATATTGATACTGATACTTTTTATATCATAAATATATACATAGATATAAATATAGATATCTATATATAGATATGGAGAGAAAAATATTATCTCTCTAAATATAGATAGATATATATATATATATATATATCTTATTTTGATATTTTGATATTTCTATCAAGAGAGAGAGAGAGAGAGAGAGAGAGAGAGAGAGAGAGGTATTAATATCTAATTAATATCTAATTACGTATATCTATTTATCTATGTATGTACGCTTGTATATATATATATATATATATATACATATATATATATATATATCTGTTATGTGACAAAACAGGATATGATAAATGCTTACATTCAGTATTAGGCCCCTCTTGTATACTCTCCTCTGTACTCTGGCCTGCCTGCTCCACAATATCCTGTTGAGAGGATCCCTGACCTTCAGCTGTCCGAGAAATAGCACAAAAAACAAAAACCTTATTAGTGATGCGGAATATATGTCAAGGCCTAGGTTACACCCCACATTGTCCTCCCAAAAAAAAAATGAAGCTCTCAAAATTCCAAATTAATATATCAGTGACAAAACAGGATATGATAAATGCTTACATTCAGTATTAGGCCCCTCTTGTATACTCCCCTCTGGACTCTGGCCTGCCTGCTCCACAATATCCTCTTGAGGATCCCTGACCTTCAGCTGTCCAAAAAGAAGCACAAAACACAAAAACCTTGTTAGTGATGCGGAATATGTGTCAAGGCCTAGGTTACACCCCACATTGTCCACCCAAAAAAAATAAATGAAGCTCTCAAAATTCCAAATCAATATAGCAGTGACAAAACAGGATATGATAAATGCGTACATTCAGTATTTGGCCCCTCTTGTATACTCCCCTCTGGCCTGCCTGCTCCACAATATGCTCTTGAGGGGATCCCTGACCTTCAGCTTTCTGAGAAGATGCACAAAACACAAATCAATGTATGATGATTAATATGTGATAAGTCCCAAATTTGGGTAATCGAATCTATAGACGGTTATGAAAAATGAAATTATATCAATCAAATATTTTCAAACACAATTGCTAACATAAAGCCCAGTGGTCTTCTTCGGATTTGTTCTTCCCTTGGCCCTCTATATTTCTAATCTTTATTTGTTTTTGATGTCATTGTGGTTTCTTTTCCCTTTTTTTAATAATATTAAAAAAATATAAATAAAATAAGAAAAACACCTGCATACAGGTGTGTAGAATTTATGGTTTCCACCTTGCCATGTTTTCATGAATACTTATGAGTTACACATTTTGCATGGTGTGCATAGGTGAACATGCATTTTGCTGCTTGACAGTCAAAAAATAGTAACCCAATACAGCACTATTCATCTTCAAGTCCCTCTATACATACCCTGCTCCGTGTTGAATTTGTAAGTTGCCATGAAAACATGTTTGAGGTGGAAACCAGAGTTGAATAGCATGCATCTCATACCATTTTATGTATCAGAGAAGTTATAGAAAGGAAGTGCAGTTTAAATCACTTTGGAAGCATATCTCTGGTCAATTTTATCATGTTTAATGCTTCAACAGCAACAATGGTGTCTGCTCTAAAGTATTATTTTTTTTAAAGTTTCACTGCCTGTAAGCTTTAATCAATGTGTGTGCCTTCTTTCTCTTGAAATGCCTACACATTATTTCTTACTGTACTGTAAAAATGTTTTTTAATATTGGATAGGACAGGTGTGCTGCCTATATCTAATTGTATGCCCTGGGCACCGAACTTGTGTTCATAGGCAATAATTAATACAGGATGAAACTGCAATATTAAACAATATAATTTTGTTTATCAGTAGTGATGTTGCGAATAGTTCGCCGGCGAATAGTTCCCGGCAAACATAGCATGTTCGCGTTCGCCGCGGCGGGCGAACATATGCGATGTTCGATCCGCCCCCTATTCGTCATCATTGAGTAATACTTTGACCCTGTACCTCACAGTCAGCAGACACATTCCAGCCAATCAACAGAAGACCCTCCCTCCCAGACCCTCCTAATTCCCAGACAGCATCCATTTTAGATTCATTCGGAAGCTGCATTGTTAGTGAGAGGAGGGACAGTGTAGCTGCTGCTGAGTTAATAGGGAAATCGATAGCTAGGCTAGTGTATTCAGTGTCCACTACAGTCCTGAAGGACTCATCTGATCTCTGCCGTAAGGACAGCACCCCAAAAAGCCCTTTTTAGGGCTAGAACATCAGTCTGCTTTTTTTTTTTTTTCCTGTGTAATCTAATTGCAGTTGCCTGCCTGCCAGCGTGTGTGTCAGGCTCACAGTGTATACTGTGCCCACTTGCCCAGTGCCACCACTCATATCTGGTGTAACAGTAGTGACTGTGTTAAATAATAGCAGTCAGTTTCCTTCACACGTGTGCCTTTCAGTGCCTGCCTGCCAGGGCACAGTGTCACCCCAGTGCAACTCATATATGGTGTAACAGTAGTTTTAGATTTAAAAAAAAACAACACTTTTTTGACTGTGTTAAATAATAGCAGTCAGTTTCCTTCACACGTGTGCATTTCAGGGCCTGCCTGCCAGGGCACAGTGTCACCCCAGTGCAACTCATATCTGGTGTAACAGTAGTGTAGATTTAAAAAACAACAACACTTTTTGGACTGTGTTAAAAAATAGCAGTCAGTTTCCTGCACACGTGTGCGTTTCAATTTTTATTGAAATTCAAAGAAATACAATGTAGAGATGCATAGATATTTTTATTAGAGGGGCAAGCATTTGTGAACATTAGTTGGACTGGGGAAGTTGTAGACACTTCATTTTTTTTGCCCCTTGAGCCAGCGCTGCAATTTCCACAAATAGTTTTCCCAGCTTCTTTTGCTTGAGTTTGTACTTTGCTCCTCCTTTGCCCAATTTCACTATGAATGTTGTGGGCATGCCGTGGGGCTTGCAAAGTTGCGCTGCTAGCCTAAACCTGCCTGCCTATCTGTGCTCACTGATCAGTGACGTGTGGAGCAGTGGAGTCACTCACTGCTGTGCTGTCTCTCTAAACGGGAACTGGGAAATCATGAGGGGGATGCCTGGCACCTGACCGAGTGCTTTTGTGTATGTGTCTGAGTGTTTCTGTGTGTGTGCCTGAGTGTTTTTGTGTGTGTGTGTGTCTTAGTGCTTTTGTGTGTGTGTGCCTGAGTGTTTCTGTGTGTGTGCCTGAGTGTTTTTGTGTGTGTGTCAAAGTGTTTTTGTGTGTGTCTGAGTATGTTTCTAATTGTGTCTGAGTGTATCGGAGTGTTTGTATGTGTGTGTGCCTGTGTTTTTGTGTTTGTGTGTGTCTGCTTTCTGGGGGGAGGGGGGGTGACACCATAAGTTACCGCCCCGGGTGACACCAACCCTAGTGACGCCACTGCATATCTGGTGTAACAGTAGTGTAGATTTAAAAAAACAACAACACTTTTTGACAGTGTTAAATAATAGCAGTCAGTTTCCTTCACACGTGTACATTTCAGGGCCTCCCTGCCAGGGCACAGTGTCACCCCAGTGCAACTCATATCTGGTGTAACAGTAGTGTAGATTTAAAAAACAACAACACTTTTTTGACTGTGAAATAATAGCAGTCAGTTTCCTTCACACGTGTACGTTTCAGTGCCTGCCTGCCAGGGCACAGTGTCACCCCAGTGCAACTCATATCTGGTGTAACAGTAGTGTAGATTTAAAAAACAACAACACTTTTTTGACTGTGTTAAATAATAGCAGTCAGTTTCCTTCACACGTGTGCGTTTCAGGGCCTGCCTGCCAGGGCACAGTGTCACCCCAGTGCAACTCATATCTGGTGTAACAGTAGTGTAGATTTAAAAAAAAAAAAAAAACCTTTTTTTACTGTGTTAAATAATAGCAGTCAGTTTCCTTCACACGTGTGCGTTTCAGGGCCTGCCTGCCAGGGCATAGTGTCACCCCAGTGCAACTCATATCTAGTGTAACAGTATTGTACATTTAAAAAAAAAAATAGGATTTTGACTGTAATAGATTGAATAGCAGTTGTTTGTCTGCAAGCGTGTGTCAGGCCTACAGCGTCTACTCTGCCAACTTCTGCCAGTGCACAGTGCCACTCATATCTGTTGTCACAGTAGCTTGCACGCATAGTAACACTAATCGAAAAAAAATGACAGGCAGAGGCAGGCCACCCCGCAGGGGCCGTCGTGTTCGTGGTGCTATGATTCCATTTGGCCCTAGAATAATGCCCAGTGTTCAGAGGCCACGTACCCCGAACTCAAACATTTCTGAGGACATAGTTGACTGGCTAACACAGGACACCCAATCTTCTACAGCTTCCGCTCAGAACCTTGACGCACCATCCTCCTCCAGCTTAGCTTCGGGCAACTCTCAAGTTACCACTCGCCCGCCTGCTGCCACCACCAACACTAGCACCACAGCCGCTTCACTTGATCTGTCAGAGGAGTTATTTACACATCAGTTGGAAGAAATGAGTGATAGTGATGCGCAACCATTATTGCCAGAGGATGTAGATAACAGGGATATGTCTCAGTCAGGCAGCATTACACACATGGACGTACGGTGTGATGATGATGATGATGTTGTACCTGCTGCTGCTTCCTTTGCTGAGTTGTCAGATACAAGTGAAGCGGTTAATGATGACGATGCATCCGTGGATGTCATGTGGGTGCCCGCTAGAAGAGAAGAAGAAGAGGGGGAAAGTTCAGATGGGGAGACAGAGAGGAGGAGGAGACGAGTTGGAAGGAGGGGGAGGTCGTCACAAGGAGCTAGTGGCACAGTCAGACAGCATGCATCGGCACCCGGGGTCAGACAGACAGCACGCCAATCAACGCATGATGTTGCCACCACCAGAATGCCGTCATTGCTGAGCTCAGCAGTGTGGTATTTTTTTGTGTGTCTGCCTCTGACAACAGCAACCTGTGCCAAAAGAAACTGAGTCGTGGGAAGTCCAACACCCACCTAGGTACAACTGCTTTGCGAAGGCACATGATCACACATCACAAACGCCTATGGGATCAACACATGAGTAGAAGCAGCACACAAACTCAAAGCCGCCATCCTCCTCCTGGTCCAGCATCTTCAGCCATATCAACCACTGCTGTCCTCCTTGCCCCCTCTCAACCATCCGCCACTCCGTGTCTCGCCTTGAGCAGTTCCTGCTCATGTGCCCACAGTCAGGTGTCTGTCAAGTACATGTTTGAGCATAAGAAGCCAATGTCACAAAGTCAACCCTTTGCCCGGCATCTGACAGCTGGCTTGATTGAACTCTTATGTGTAGTGTGATAGGAGCGCCTAAAGGTGGATTCCTGCTGCTAAAAAAGTTCTTCCCTCAAAGAGAACTAAATGGTGGATAAGAAGAAAAAATGGGGTGTATTTAGCAGTGCTAAAAAAAGCTAGGAAATGATGATACCAATCTAATTTATGTTTTATACAATCTATTTTATTTAAAAATTCTTATAACACATAAAAACAACAGCAAATGCTTATCCTAATTAATAAAGGGACGTCTCCCTTATACAACACTTATAAAAACAGACTAGAACCATATAATCCTAGAATTCCTGGTATAAAGGAATTAATTCTATAGATAACATATCGCAAGCAACAAATTTCTAAGATAAATGGTGAATTGAATATTTAAAAGGCACAAATGTATCAGTCCTAACAGCTTTACAGTTCTTCAGTAACAAATACAGTTATAAAGTTACACAGTTACTTTCCTTGGACATATAATTGGCTCAGGTGTGCTGGATAGTTAAAAAGGCAAAAAACAGCCAAAATTCTGATTTAGGTGCCAAAGCAATCGTGGTTAATGGAAATGGTTAATTTAACAGATGAATACCTTGATGTCTTTAAAGTTCAGTTTGCGTGTTTTAAAAAACGTAGTGCAAATTAGTGTAGAGGTACCTTAATCTGTCCTGGTTGCAACCGCTGATATTTTTCACTGTGAGGGATTCACAGACTGTTTGTTCCTGGTGCTTCTGATAAGTCACCTGACCTTCTCTTTGATTCAGAGGTCAGGGGTGATGTTCCGTTCTGGTGATGTAGTTATCCTTTTTTTTTGTTTTCCTTTCTTCTTATAGCCCAAATATTGTTTTCATCTGGGTTCCCTCAGACTTCTTAAGGTTTGAAGAAATCTTTGGTCAGTGTTTAGCAGTAACACCGTATTCCCTGAAGTTACCAAAGGTAGATTTTAACTTGCAGGGTCAGGAGAAAAGTTTAAAGTTGCAGGGTCACACAGCTTTGTGACAGTAGTAAATGAAGTTTAGTAGAGTGTAGCAGGTCCCATTCAACGCGTTTCACCCTTCTGGGCTTTATCAAGAATGCTTATCCTGCTAGCTTCTGGCCTTTTAAAGGTATGAATGTGTTTTGATTGGTTCCTTCATTTCCTTTTGATTTCTATCAACACCTGTGTGGCTTCCAATGTAAAGGTGGACTTTATTTAAGTTGGTAATGATTGTTTCTGTGTTGTTATTTAGTTACATGATACACAAGGAAGAGAACTTATCATTTCTGCTTTATTAGCATTCACACAATTCAACTTATATATTTCAATTCCTTTATACCTGGAATTCTAGGATTATATGGTTCTAGTCTGTTTTTATAAGTGTTGTATAAGGGAGACGTCCCTTTATTAATTAGGATAAGCATTTGCTGTTGTTTTTATGTGTTATAAGAATTTTTAAATAAAATAGATTGTATAAAACATAAATTAGATTGGTATCATCATTTCCTAGCTTTTTTTTAGCGCTGCTAAATAAACCCCATTTTTTCTTTTGATTGAACTCTTAGCCCGCCAGCTTTTACCATACAAGCTGGTGGAGTCTGAGGCGTTCAAAAAATTTGTAGCTATTGGGACACCGCAGTGGAAGGTACCCGGACGAAATTTC
Organism: Bombina bombina; assembly: GCF_027579735.1. Taxonomy (NCBI): domain Eukaryota; kingdom Metazoa; phylum Chordata; class Amphibia; order Anura; family Bombinatoridae; genus Bombina; species Bombina bombina. Next base: position 633,603,777 of record NC_069500.1, read on the forward strand.
TTTGCACAAAATGCAATCCCCAACCTGTACTCGATTGTGCAAAAGGAAGTAATGGCATTTCTAGCACACAGTGTTGGGGCAAGGGTCCATCTGACCACTGATACCTGGTCTGCAAAGCATGGTCAAGGCAGGTATATCACCTACACTGCGCATTGGGTAAACCTGCTGACGGCTGCCAAGCATGGATTCACACCGCCACGACTTGCAGGCAGGCCTGCTGCCACCTCCTCTACTCCTCCTACTCCATCCTCTTCCATAACCTCCTCGGCTGAGTCCTCTTCTGCTGCTGCGTCTTGCTCCACATCAACGGCACCCCCCAGCTCCCCAGGTACTATTCCACATCCCGGATATGGCAGTGTCACGCCGTCTTGGGGTTGACTTGCCTGAAAGCAGAGAGTCAGACCGGACCAGCAATCCTGTCCGCCCTGAACGCACAGGTGGATCAGTGGCTGACTCCCTACCAACTGGAGATCGGCAAAGTGGTTAGTGACAACGGAAGAAATTTGTTGGCGGCATTGAATTTGGGCAAGTTGACACATATGCCGTGCATGGCACATGTGTGTAATCTGATCATACAACGCTATGTGCATAAGTACCCAGGCTTACAGGACGTCCTGAAGCAGGCCAGGAAGGTGTGTGGCCATTTCAGGCATTCCTACATGGCGCACTTTTCAGATATCCAACGGCGAAACAACATGACAGTGAGGCGCTTGACAGCCCGACACGTTGGAATTCAACACTCCAAATGTTCGACCGCCTGCTCCAAAAAGAAAAAGCCATTAACGACTATTTGTATGACCGGGGTGCTAGGACAGCCTCTGCGGAGCTGGGAATTTTTTTGCCATGTTACTGGACGCTCATGCGCAATGCCTGTAGGCTCATACATCCTTTTGAGGAGGTGACAAACCTAGTCAGTCGCACCGAAGGCACCATCAGCGACATCATACCATTTGTTTTCTTCCTGGAGCGTGCCCTGCAAAGAGTGCTGGATCAGGCCGTAGATGAGCGTGAAGAGTAAGTTGTGGTCATCATCACCACCAGAAACAGCCTTATCAGCATTGCTTGCTGGACTTGCGGCAACGCTGGAAGAGGATTGTGAGGAAGAGGAGTCAGAGGAGGAATGTGGCTTTGAGGAGGAGGAGGAAGACCAACCACAACAGGCATCCCAGGGTGCTATTTGTCACCTATCTGGTACCCGTGGTGTTGTACGTGGCTGGGGGGAAGAAGATACCTTCAGTGAGATCACTGAGGATGAGGAACGGGACATGAGTAGCTCGGCATCCATCCTTGTGCAAATGGGGTCTTTCATGCTGTTGTGCCTGTTGAGGGACCCTCGTATAAAAAGGCTGAAGGAGAACGACCTGTACTGGGTGTCAACGCTACTAGACCCCCGGTATAAGCATAAAGTGCCTGAAATGTTACCGAATTACCGCAAGTCGGAAAGGATGCAGCAGTTCCAAAATAAATTAAAAAGTATGCTTTACACAGCGTATAAGGGTGATGTCACAGCACAACGGGAATCTAACAGGGGAAGAGGTGAAAGTAATCCTCCTCCTCCCACGACCACGCCGGCAAGGACAGGACGCTTTACAGACATGTTGTTGATGGAGGACATGCATAGCTTTTTAAGTCCTACGCATCGCCACAGCCCTTCGGGGTCCACCCTCAGAGAACGACTCGACCGACAGGTAGCAGACTACCTCGACTTAACTGCAGATATCGACACTCTGAGGAGCGATGAACCCCTTGACTACTGGGTGTGCAGTCTTGACCTGTGGCCTGAGCAATCCCAATTTGCGATAGAACTTCTGGCCTGCCCTGCTTCAAGTGTCCTGTCAGAAAGTACCTTCAGTGCAGCAGGAGGTATTGTCACTGAGAAGAGAAGTCGCCTAGGTCAAAAAAGTCTAGATTACCTCACCTTTATTAAGATGAATGAGGGATGGATCCCGAAGGGACTGACAGTGGGCGATACATTCGACTAAAAAAGACCTGATGAGATGAGCTGCCTTGGGCTAAAAATGGTCCACACGCTGCTGTATTTTATCTCTGAATGCCGGATGACTTGCGTGACTTATCCGCCACCAACTAGGGTTCAAGCCACAATGTTTTAGGGCACTTTATGCCTGGGAAACAAACATAATTTTTTCTGGCCGCTGCTACAGCAGCGCCTGCAACAATACCTAATTTTTCAGGCATGTGTACATGCCTAATTTTTCTGGCCTCTGGTGCTGCACTGTGGCTTCAAAAACCAAACAAAAAAAAAGGCACATAACAGGGATTAAACTGATAGGAATAGTACTACTTAACACACCACTCCTATCTGGTGGCACATGTGCTATGAACAGCGAATCATTAATAATATTTAATGCGTCACCAATGACTGACTGACAAGAGATTAAAATATATTATTAATAACTGCGTATACAAGTCAAATTATATTTTGTCCATAAAATATGGGCCTTGAAAAATTATAATAGGATTACCTGGATTGGTGGCGTCTTAATAGTAATGTCCAAAAAAATTATGCAATCCCTGACCTTGTGCATAATAACACTCACTCACACAATCTGAAATAGCTGTCACTCCCGTCGAACTGGATGACCAATTCACCGCCACTAAATAATTGAGATCGCGCCATCTTGAACTGTAAAATTAATCACTATTATTTAAATGAGACAACTATCACAATTGTAGATGGTTCTAATTCATTATGTATTAAGTTGACATATGAGGATTATATTAATCATGCATCATAAATGATGGAATTGTAAATATGATGCCATCATATTGTTAAAGTTTTATTCATGATTCTCTAATTGTCAACAGCTGATTGTCTACATATTTATCTATAAAAGGGAATTGAAAATGGAGTCGTTTAAGTCCTACTAAGCTGTGACAAGAGCTGTAGATCTTTGTTTTCATTTGATTGTTCATTTGATTGTTATTCTTGCGACATTTGTGTGCTCTATTATTTTGTTTTGTTATGTCTGGGAAGACCAAGTCTGGGAGATTGTTCAGTTTACTTTTGAGCAAAACAAAGTTTTAGTTATCCTTGTTTTAGAGCACTACGATTTTATTTATGGTTCCAAAGCCCAAAAGACCTCGCTGTCTAGAAAAAATGAACTTTGGACAGCAATAGCTGGCAGTGTCTCCGCCGAAGGCACTCATCCCAAAATGGTGGGGCACTGTAAGAAGAGGTTCTCTGACATTAAGAGAATCTTAAAGGCCAAGCTGACCAGGGAGAAGCAAGCTGCATGTTCTACCGGTGGGGGCACGCCATATACGGCTGAGCTCTCAGAGTACGAGACTCAGCTGATGGAGAAGCTGGGAGCAAATATGATGCGCAGTCTGTATTTGGTGGGGCATGATACTGACGAGTTGGCAGGCAACATTCTATTACTTGCGTTTTTGATGTCGCACACATTTTGTTTTTTTAATTTTTATTTTTAAATTGTTAGTGTTATTGAGATTATGATGTGAAATTATGTTGATAATAATCATTTATTTATTGTATTTTGTTTAAGCATCTACCAGTGCTGCAGCTACTGCTGCAGATACAGCTGATGATGCTGCTGCCACAGATGGAGATGAGACCCTCCTATTGCCCGTCAGTATCCACACTGAATCCAGTCACAGCTTCTCCTCGACCGCCACACACCCGGACATTATGTGCAGCACCCCTGATGGAGCAAGCATTGGCCATTCTACAGGTATGTTTTTTATTATTACTTTCTGATTGTTCACATTTCTAAATATGTATATTTTATTTTTATTATATAGCTGAGGTCCGAAGGGCTTTGGGACCCACTCCAAGATCTACAATCTCCTCCTCAGGTTACAAAAACAGGATCAAACATGAATGTTATGTGTGCTCAGATTATCAGGAATGTCAATAGCTCTATGTGAAAGTTAAATTTGTATTAATGAATATCACTTTCATGAACATTAATGTAAAATAACATAGATTGTTTAGATATTATCTCATTTCAGGCAAGAAACTGCAGCTATGAAGCAGCCATATAAAGAATGCTGTTCCATAACCTTGCAGCAACAACAGTGTATGACCTTGTTTATTGACCACCCTCTGCTGACGGGTCATTGTCCATGACTCTTCAGGGGGTATTTTACGCATTCAGTGAGGTATTGCGGACATGATCCGCACTGTTGGATCATGTCCAACAGCCATAAGATAAATAGGCCACTAAGATATTTTCAGTGCAACAACATTGTCACTACAATATATATCTCAGCATTAGTGGTGCTTGTAATCATGTCAGTAATTATGAAACACTCTAAACAGATTTTGTAAATGTTCAATTAAGAAAAGTGATGTGTTGAAAATGATGTTGCACGGTGAATACTTTAATACAATGTTCAATATGATATAGGTTTTATAATAAGCACTTTGTAAATATACATATATATGTCAACATTTTTATTTATTTTAGACATTTAAGATAACATTAACTATACAAATATTTCATGTTAAAATACAGTGTCTTACATTTTCTATCTTGATAGGAATCATGGAAGATATATAATATCATATGCATTTAATCTTTCAATTTACATTAAGTTGGATAACAATATATATTTAATTTCTCATTTCTTTAGATATGGAACATGGACTTAATGTTTTGGAGGAGATCGACTGTTGTCTTCGACAGATGAGAGATGTGATGGAGGAGTCATCCCTGGGAGAGACCCAATATCCAGAATCCCAGGAACAGGGAATCTCCCAGGGGACATCAGATTTTGAAACTCTCATCTGTGCTGCCCCTCCTAACCCAGAAGACCCAGCTGCTCTCGACCCTGGTGCCCCTCCTGCACCTGTTGCTCATGCTCCATCAACTCATGGCCATGCTGATATTGGCCACGAACTGCTTCCATCAATGAGGAGAAGGCAGTTCGGGAAATGTTACATCTGGCCAGGCAGTACTGGGATGATCGCCATGAGTTGCATGGGACATTAAGATCATCTGTTGAGAAACAGGGGCAGATATTAGAGAGGGGCATTATAGTAGATAGGGAAAGATTAGATATAGAGAGGGAAAGGTTGAGGATAGAATCAGCTAGAATAGATTTAGAGAGGGAAATATTTGAATATGAACGTAATAGGGATAGTTGCAGATTAGAATTAGAGAGGGATAGATTTTTTTATGAAAGGCAGAGGGATAGTGATAGACTAAACTTTGATAGGGAAAGATTAGCATTAGATAGGGACAGGGCAGCTGAAGAGCAGTTAGAATGGCAGCATCGGGAGAGGGCAGACAAAGACAACAGGATTTTTAATCATCAATTGTTTTTAACTTTTGGGAGAAGGGGAACAAGGGAGAGATCACCCCCCCCTTCTCTCCATCACCCCAAAAAAAAGATTAGGGTGTTTTAATTTGCTCATTTTATTCGGGTTTTTATTCTGCACATTAGTTTTAATATTAATTTTATTATGTCTGTCCTTATTTTTTATTTTAATTTTGTATTTGTTTTATTATGTCTATCCTTATGTATTTATGTATTTTATATTTTACTTTAAAAATATTAATACAAATTTTTTTTATTATGAATAAATGTGTTTGCTATTATTTGATTCACACGTTACAAATGATTGATGTTCAAATTAAATGCAGATGTAAGATATTATCTAGTCTTATTATTAAAGGTTAAATTTAATCAAGATATTTATATTTAATTTATAAATTAATAGATAATATTGACCATTTGGATACACAACTCAATTAGAATAAAGGTTACATGAATCAATAATCATTATTTAAACATTGATCATTAACATTTGACATTCATTTATATTTATTTTTAGTTAAATTATGTAAATTTATTCATTTTCAAAAGTATATGAACTTTTAAAAAAATAAATAAAAGGAAAGTGAACACCAACAATTTTTTTTTTTTTAAATAGAGCATTTAATGGGACACTGAACACTATTTGTTTCTTTTGTGATTCAGATAGAACATTCAATTGTAATCAACTTTATCATTTACTCCTATTATCAAATTTTTGTTGTACTCTTGCTATCTTTATTTGAAAAATAAAGTCCATAACCTTGGACAGCACTTGTTTATTGGTGGATGAATGTATCCACCAATCAGCAAGAGCAACCCAGGTAGTTCAACAAAATGTGCCGGCATCTAAAGTTACATAATTGATTTTCAAATAAAGATACCAAGAGAATGAAGAACTTTTGCTAATAGGAGTAAATTAGAAAGTTGATTAAAATTGCATGCTCTATAATATATATAAAATATTTGGGTTCAGTGTCCCTTTAAAATGTAATGCTCTAGCTGAATCACTAAAAAAAAATTGTTAGGTTCAGTGTCTCTTTATTATTTCTAAAATTAAAACAAATACCTTAATGTGTATGTATATATATATATATATATATATATATATATATATATATATATATATATAAATTAAAAAAATTTAATTATTTGGATCTTAAAAAAATTAAATCAATAGTTTACAAATAAAATGAAATTTTATCAGTGGACTGTCAGAATATGCTTATAGAAAATATATTCAGAGAGGTCAAAACTAAATAAATCTAATATTGTTGTTAATGTTAAAAAGGGGGATGTGTAGAAACCAAACAATTAAAGACCTTTTTTGGAAAAAAAATCTGATATTTATAGTCACTTTAAGCATGGATAGGCCTCTGCTCAAGAACATATAGAATAATCCTCCAGGAAATTTGAAATAAATAAACATAACCAATACATAACTAACTCATAATTGCACAGCAAATATTAAAGAAATTATAAATGTATTAGTTAACCCATTTAGACAAATGGTACAAACACAGGTACCTTGGCAATGTTTCATAAAAAAAAACAGTGTACCCCTAAAACTGACACACAATCTAAGCTATAAATAAAAAAAAGGGAAGAAATGAAGGCTGCACATGTAAATAAACCTTCTATTTATCAATATTTAATATAAAAGAGTGAAAGAGAGAGAGATTGTGAGAGAGAGAGATTGAGAGAGAGAGAGAGAGAGAGAGAGATTGTGAGAGAGAGAAAGATTGTGAGAGAGAGATTGAAAGAGAGAGAGTGAGATTGTGAGAGAGAGAGATTGAGAGAGAGAGAGAGAGAGAGAGAGAGAGATTGTGTGAGAGAGAGAGAGATATTGTGAGAGAGATTGTGAGAGACAGACAGACAGAGAAAAATATGTATTAATGTATAAACATGAAGTGCATTGATGCTACTTCCAGAAATGATACCAAGATTTTTTTTTAATTTTTTTTTATATTAGTTTAATGTAACAGTGAAATAAAAAAGGAATGCCTGATGAAATGGTTGAAACCGAGAAACGCGTTGCATGTCACATACTCATAGTGCATGAGTGATATATGTATTTTTAATTGCTTTTATTATTATTAAATTATTTTTTAACCATATATCCTCATTGCTGCTGATTATTACACCTTCTGAGCTACCTGTTGATCCTGATTGTTGCGGAGATTCCTGCTGCACATCCTACACAGCCAGCTGGTTTGCTGAGAAAGCCAGCCCGCCTCTATTGGTACAATTGAGTGCCGCCACAGAATGTGAGTACCCTGCACAGATTGCAAACCCATTATTGTAACCTTACAGATTCACACAGTGGTGTGCCTTTGTTTGCACCTAACTCCTGTTCCCTATACTGCTGGACCCAGCATACACAGTCTGCCAAGACATACAGATTCTTACCTTAGGATATCCTGGAATGCCGGTACAGCTAGCTGGTTTGCTGTGAATACCAGCCTGCTCCTATAGGCACATTGGAGTGCCTATCCATATTGTGAGTACCCTGCACTTTTTCTATATCTGATGTTAGCTTTTACAGATTCACACATATGGCGCCTCTTTCCTTGTGTTTGATTCTAAATAAAAAAGGAAGATGTATAATTAATTGCTTGAACTTCATATAGATAACATTGAGCTCATGCACGTTAAGTTATCCTGAAGATAACAGTGATTGTCTAAAAGTATGCCTAAAGAAATGAAATAAGTGATCATTTTTAAAAAGGCAAGATAGAAGCTAAAGACATATTTAAAAATATTTCTTGTTATATCCTTACAAATAACCACAGAGTCAAGTGTACATCTCTTTTTTTTATTTTATTTAAAGAGATTAGATTAAACATGTGTTTCATCAACTTTACATTGAACAATTTCAACATTTGCAAAAATTAACCACTTTCAATCAAGGGCTTTACAATGATATACAATATCATTCCTTGAAATTACAATATTTGCTCAAAATTAATCCAAAATATATCATCTTTTGGATAATAAATAATACTGTAAAGTAAATAAAAACACAAATAAAAACTGTATGTTGCACAGTCAACATTATTGCCCAAAAACCGCCTTGTATATAGTCTGCTCGAGCTTGGACTCCCAGAGCATCATGCTCCAGGAATGGATCGATGTATTCTCCATACTCCTGGTTATCCAAGCTCTCCAGATCTATATCAGGGATTTTTAGGGCAATATTATGCAACATACAGCAAATCATAAAAATTAAGGAGACTTTGGAGGGAGCGTACTGAAGAACACCACCAGAGATGTCCAAGCAGCGGAAACAGCTCTTCAATACGTCAAAGGTGCGCTCAATCAACAAGCTTGTGGCGATGTGTGCCTGGTTGTAGTGCACCTCTTCCACTCCATTGGGATTTTTGACCGGTGGGAACAGCCACGGAAGACACGAATATCCAGAATCACCTGCGTAAACAAAATAGATCATTGACATTAGCAATAATAATGATTAAAATATATCATATACATATGTTAGAGTATCTAATAGATATTTACCTATCAGGATTCCCTCTGGCATTTGGCCCTCCTTGAATCGATTGTATATGGCCGAATTCCGGAGGATGAAGGAATCATGATTGCAGCCAGGGAGTCCGGAGCGTACACTCATTATCCTCAAGCTGGCATCACAGATGACCTGGATATTCAGCGAGTGGTTGAATTTCCTATCCTGGTATGGCTCCTCTGTACCCCTGGGAGGCTGCACCAAGACAAGGGTGCAGTATATGGCCCCCAATACCCTTGGCAATCCAGACCTTAGGTAGAACTGGAGCTTGACAACATGCCACTCCTCTGGTGTATTTGGGAAGTGGACATGATGGACTATGCATTGGTGCAAAGCATTCAGGACAACCTTCAGATGACGTGAGAAGGTTGCCTGGCTCATCACAACGCCTAGAGCTGTCACAGCCTGGAATGATCCAGTTGCCAAGAAATAGAGGACCGATAGTAATTTCAGCATCCCAGGGATTGCCCTAGTTCTTGCAGTGAGTGGCTCGAGAGAGTCCTTGATCTCTACATAGAGCCTCTCAATAGAGGCCCTATCTAGTCGAAATCGACGGATCACTACTCGGTCACTGAGGGCATGGAGCCTAATCCTTGGATAGAAAACCCTTGGCACTCTGGCGTTTTCCTTATCGCACCGCAGCCATCAACACCCATCTTTCCCTGCGTCTCCTTAATAAAAGTAAAAACTGGACTGCATTAAGTATGTCCATTCTCAATGCTCAAAGTAATAATGAAATAGTGATTGAAGACTCCCTTTTATAACGCCTAGTTTCACAGCTGTGAATTATTTCAGTAATTGGATAAATAATGCGCCAAACATTACCTAACAAATGACTTGCACATTGCATATTTCTTGCGTCATTTGAAGAGCATGATGGGATGTCCAAATGAATGTCTGATTAGGTCATCCAGGTGTGTTTATCAGCTGTAAGAAATGCAGGTGTGTTTGTGCAATTAACAAAATTAATTATAAAAAACACATGAGTATTTCCCTGTAGTTTAAATCATATTTCTGAATTTTCTATTTTGAATGGCAGCATTGTGAAGGTTAAAAAGGTCAGTGATTACTGTGTTTTTAAGATTGAATATTCAATAAAAAAGTGGTGTATTAACATTTGCAAACCTAAGTAACCAAAAGAATGCAATGTCAAACATTATGATGTGAAATATGGTTTGAAATCCTTTATGTGATTCAGAATACCATTTACAAATCATTTCAATGTATTTTGAAAGCGCAAAGTTCAACAGTGATATTAATGAGCCAAAGCCATAATTGTTTATTATCAAAGTAATTGAAAACTTGGTACGCAGTGTCAGATAAGACGCGAGCGTAACTGTCCATTTTTTGATAACTATTGTAAAGCTTCTAATTGTGTCGAATTACACAGTGAATGCACACAATTCCACGAGAATTCCAGAGGTTTTCTATTCACATCGATCTGCGTCGAATTGAGAGCGTCAGTTCGTATATTACGTCACAAATTTCAAATACTTGTGATCTTGAGGCTTTGATAACTACGACAAATCAATCTCGCAACAAGTACGACAACAGCCAATTTCTATGCCAATCTATCTGAGCTGAAATAAATCTTATTTAGCTACAATAAGGCAAATTCTAAAATATATATATAGTTGCAAATATAAATTACTTAGCACTAAATATGACTAGTTAAACTACACAGGACTATGAGCATGAGCTTAAAATACAAATTGTGCCCTTTTAAAATTACTAACTGCAATCTAGTTGTAGTTACCAAATACCTTTGATTTAAATAGTATATATATATATACAGGTAGCCCTCAGTTTACGCCGGGTTAGGTTCCAGGAGGAATGGTTGTAAATCGAAAGCGTTGTAAATTGAAACCCGGTTTATAATGTAAGTCATTGGGAAGTGAGGGAGTTAGGTTCCAGGCCCCTCTCAAAACTGTCATAAGTAACACCTAATACATTAATTTTAAAGCTTTGAAATGAAGACTTTAAATCCTAAACAGCATTATAAACCTAATAATATAGATTTCATCATAATCAAACTAAGTTTAATGAGCAAAAACATTTGCTAACAGCACCTAATAAAATAATTACACAACAGACTGCATCATCATCAAACTAAGTTTAATGAACAAAAACTTTTTTTTACTTGCATTTCTCAGCAATCAGTTCTCTGCATTGTTAGCATGTTTGATAATATTGGGTCTGCACCTATTCTATGCATTTCAATCTGCAGTGATTAATAAGCAGTTAGGCACCTTCACCTCAAGCAGCTGGACAGGAAGATAATAGGGAAGTGGCTGCTTGATAGCTAATGTCTGTTCTGTGTACACAGATCAATTTCAGACTTGTTAAGTTGCATAACTTTACTGCAAAACAAGCGGACATCTACGGAGAGTTTACTCATAATGAGCAAAGGTGCAGGCCTCAAAATTGTTAATCTTCCTTTGTTCAAGAAAGTGTCCCCAAATTGGCAGAGAATATACTTGACCCAAAGTCTGTGTATTTTTCTCTCCAAAAGTTAATGCTTCTTTTGAGTCTGTCTGTATCCTTTGTTTCCTGCGTGTATGGGTCTTTATCCCCCCCCAAAAAAAATAATCCCTCCTCCTTTTCTTTAATCATTCCCACAAGATTTTGATGGGCCCTTACCGGTGCTGGTCTCTGATTCACCCTCGAATCTGAACATCTCATAGGTTATTTTGGGAAATGCCTCCCTGAGTAGCCAAATGCCTTTTGGTTGTAATACCATTTTTTGAACTATAGGTGGCAGCAAATAACCAGAAATGCAGTTTTACCATCAATGCTGCTACAGTTGTATTATCTAACCTTTAACATTTTTATTTTATTTACTATAATTTCCAGTATTAATAAATCATATTTTAAATATACCTGGGACCATATAGTGCCCTGTTCTCTGATTATTTTAATATGAAGTATGCGTATACTTCTAGTAATCATATTAATAAGCAGTTTACAGTTAATTATTTTTCTTCACAGAATCATAGCATTCAGCCACCTGGCATTATATTGTATCTTAATATGAATACAGTATATTTCATATTTCTAAATAAATTTTGAATGCATGAAAAACCAGATGTAGGTCTGAAATGAAAGAAATAATGTTGTTAAAAATGTCCAACATTTATACATCTATTAATGCAGCTTTTATTCAATACAGCAGACATTTATACAATATAGTACATTTCAGATCAATACATATACATATATGTTGTTAATATAGTCTGGGTGTGGAGAATGTTAACTTATATCAATGTATCCTCCATTCATTTCATATTTAATATTATCCAAACAGACAATCTCTCAGACTTATTTATTTACATTTACTATACAGTTACTTATTAAGTTCAGCAAATACTTATTTAATATGTTAATGTTAGGCATTTTTCTCTTAGATCCACAAATACACATTTTATACAATATTGAAAATTATACAAGTTGTACTTTAAAATGAATTTAAAAGTTACAATGCAACATGTGTTTCTGCTTAGCTAATCTTCATCTAAACGTAACTTATAGAATCTGTGGATTCAACACAGCAGGGGGTAATCAACTCTTGCATATGCTTAAGCTTCAAAGGGACAACATGTCTGAGGGTTCCATAATGCTAATACTTACTTTGAAGTGGCCCACGGGCCTTATTTATACAATGGAGAAACATGGATTTATATGTATAGAGATATATTTAACTATGGAGAAAATTAAAAGATTTTACTTTACAATCTTATGCACATTAAACAATATCTCAGATGGATTTTCAAACAGATATTCGCATATAGATCTCGAGATATCTAGACTTATACATATTCATATACATATCTCGCAATAAATAGATATCAGTCTAAAAATCAGCACATATATAGAGAAATATTTATTTAGAAATAAATAGAACATATTCCGTTAACAAAACATTCTTGCAATATGAAATATTCACATTTTCATGTACACATTCGAGGTGAATACGTCATGGGCTTTGTGCAACAGATTAGGGGTTTTTTTTTCTATTTGTTTTCTTTATTGACTTCTATGTTGGAATACGAGAACGTACACGCTATTTGGCTTTATGGATTACGTGGGTTAACATGCGTGCAAAGTAAGTTATTTTGAAACTTGTAATACCTGCACAACCCCAAATGAGCAAAAACCTTAACATGCAGTGTTCCTTTAAGTCCTCAGCCATGCAGGTACATAAGTAAGTAAAGTCACTCACACCACGACTGGCATTGTGTAAGTACTTGGAGAGTTCTGACTTGCTATAAATTAGTAGTTTGCTTTATCAAGGTGTATGTATTATCTACCACAAACATCAATAATAATTATTTTCACCAGTGTAACAATAATAAAGGCAAAGTTTACAGACTCCTACTTTTTCTTAAAATTGATTAATCTGTCTATAATTTGCAAGTTGTCTTTGTAGCAATAATTTATTTTACAGTAAAAAAAAGCTGTTTTTTTTGTTTTACAAGAGGGTCTATATTGCATTGATCAATATACATTGTATTATAATTAAAAGCTGATTTTGTTTAAATTATTTATTGGGAATGGAAATCATAGAATTACTGTTCTGTTACATCAGCTGTGTATAGCACTGCACTTGTAAAACTACATTACGTATTCAGGGCAACAAATGCATTGAACTTTTGAGGTGCCAAATTAATGATAGGGGAATCATAGCAACCCTAACCCCTCTAGAACAGTCAGTACCATGGTGACAGCATCCACAGGTATTTGTGTTATCTTTAATTTGGTGGAGTTGTTGCAGTTCCTATATTTTTCTAAATCATGATAACTTGCTGCTCTTCTGTGATATATTAGAATTATTGTATACTGCTTCATCTACTGCTGCTATAATTAAGCAGGCTAGCTGCCTTGTTAAAAAATATGTCATATGTTTTTCACATTTTGAATAGTGTATATTGTTTTAGGGAAAGATTACAAGTGGAGCGTTAAATATCACCTTCATGAAAGCGACATTTGCACTCCTCTGTGTAATACCAGCACACACTAATGTGTGTTGGTATTACATGTTGTCAGCAATGCGAACGTGACCGCGCTTCCATAGGATCCAATGGGAGACTCAGTTTGATGCCATCATACATGGCATCAAAACGTAAGCTCAGCGTAGGGGGTAAGTAGCGCAATTTAAAAGCACATTTCAGTTCCGTTTTATTTCCAACACCCCACTCCCACCAACTTTACCCCCAAAATACTGCCTAGTTCAGTTATTTTATTAAAAAAATAAATATACTACCCTGTATTTATGAAGCTTTTGGGGCACATTTATAAAATTATATATTTTATAAGCGCTAATTGCTACTGAAAGCTCTTGGTAGCAATAACCAGCCACTTGTAATGGCTGGTTAATTATTGTGTGCCCACAAGCGGGCAAATTTGCACGTTTGCAGGTGCACGATAATTTAGCGCTCCACTTGTAATCTAGCCCTTAGTGTTTATTACACAATGGGTGCTCCATTCTTTCCTCTTTCCCATTCCCTTCTCTCCTTTCCCTCATTTGCCATCTCTTCCTTCTTCCCTCCCTCTCCTGTCATTTACTTTGAAAATGCCATAACAAATGTAAATAAATTGTCATGTTACACCCTGGCCAAAAAATATTATGGCTAAAAAAGACCTTAAACCAGAGAGGTGGGGCAGCAGCATTTTGGTGATGGAAAGCTCCAGATGACTGATGCCTTGGATGAAGACCAAAGAGGAGCACCGTCATGGACCCACCACTGCCCCCTAAGGAGCCAGGGTCAAGTTGGTGAGTACAAACTTTTGGGGCTTAGCCGTAGGTTTTTTTGAGGGAAGGTGTTCTGTCCATATATTCATATGTACATCTTTAAATGCTATTTTAGTTCTTGTGCTCCCTCTAGTGTTATGTTTTATTATTGTATTCAATTTAATGTATATTCTCTGTTCTACCTCTGACCTTTTTGAGGTCACTTCCTGCCTCCATTTTTGTTTCACTTGTGTGTGTTAATTAGTTTCACTTTCAATGTGTAAGTTTGCTAGAACTCTCTGCTAATAGCTTTGTAGAGGCAAATTCTTTTTACCTGGCAATTACCACTTCTGGAACCTCAGAATTCTTGTTTTGAACAATAAAGCTTGAAGGATTCATAAATCTCTGCTGTGGAATTTGTCTGAGTTAAGCTACTCTGCTGGATTCTACTAAACTGTAAGTTGGATTGCATGTTTAACTTTACATCATAAGGCAGTCATGTTGCAAACAGTAAATGAAAACAGAATAGTAAAAAGAATACCTTCAGAGTTATTAATCTTCAATAGAAAGACTCATGTTTGGTAAACTGTACACAGCTCAGTGTGTAACTAAGGACTTTATATAATATAAATGAGAAGCTGCATTGCTTGCTGCAGACAGCTCAGTAAATGTTTCTGCATTTAACAAGGAAGATTTCATTAAGCATCTGCACTGTCTCACACAAGATAATCTGCAACTGAGAAGTGTACACTGAACTTTTGTATAAACTGTCAGTTTCCTCAGAGAAATGTATGACTGCAGTTAAAATAGCTCTAATCTAGTTACTTAAAATGTCTGAAAAAGAACTTGCAATACAAGATACACTGTCACAGGAGAAAGAGCAGAGCATTAGACCACAGCATACAATAAAACCCACTGAGAAAGTCATACAAAGTTATCAAGCTGAGAAAGATGAATTAGTGGATGCATTTTATCAAATGTGGGAGAAGCTTAGAAAATGTGTATCTTTAGCAAATGAAACTATTAATGACAAAGAACAGTTAAACAAGATTGCTGACAGACTTAATGCTTGTTATGAAAATTATGAAAGGTTGTCACGCAAATATTTTAATCTGCTATCAAAAACTAATGTTGAGGAAACTGTGCAAATTCAAACCCAGTGTAATGAATCTAATCTACAGCGCAAGAAACTAGTGCAAAGCACATTAGCAACAGTTGAAAGCAGGATTACAGACTTGCTAGAATCCAGATTACAGCGTGCTGCCTCAACAATTCACTCTGCTAAATCTTGAAGTACTTCCTCTTCATCTATAAGCTCCGCCATTATCAAAGCACGTGCAGAAGCAGAAGCTGCAATGGTGCACGCCTCTTTTAGCAAAAAAGAAGCAACACTGAAAATGGAGGCAGCAAAACAGGAGAAGGAAAAAGAATTAGAAGCAGCGAAAAAAGAAACAGATTTAGAAATACTGCAAAATTAAAAAGAAGTAGCTGTCGCCATGGCAAGATTAAAGGTACTTGAGGCAGCCAATACAGAAGAGCTCCTAGAATATTCTGTCAGTCTGGTGGGATCAGACTACCCAGAGAAGAGAACATGTGATTATGTTCTTAACCAGAGTGGAAAACACTACAACTCCTTTGAAGAGGAAGAAGGAGGCAATGCTCATAAAGACAGAGGTTGGAATGATGTGCACCCTACCACAAATGATTTACATCTCAATAGCGATCCAATTGCTCCAGCCAGAACAGATGCAATTCAGCGGATAAGCAGCTCAGGTGTCAATGCACAAATCACACAACCTCTTGTAAACAAACAAGTATGGGGTCCATCACAGTCACCTCCATTAAGATCAGTGAAAGAAAAGGCTTCAGCTGGATTAAATGTATCCGCGAACCCATACTATCCCTCAGCATTCAATTCCTATTACCCAAGTGATCTTCAGGCACCTCCAGTAACAAAGACTGAAATGTTAGAGATGTCTGAGTTTGCAAGGTATATGATTCAACGTGAGCTTACTAATACAAGTCTTACAAAATTTGATGATCTGCCAGAGAACTACAGGTCTTGGAAGTCTACATTCAAGACTGCTGTTGAAGATTTAGGTATATCTGCTAGAGAAGAGCTTGATCTGCTGGTAAAGTGGTTAGGTGCTGAATCTGCAGAACGTGTCAAGAGGCTCAGAGCTGTTCATGTAGACAATCCAGTTGCAGGTTTAAAAATTATTTGGGAACGTTTGGATCAGACTTATGGTAGTCCAGAAGTAATTGAAAATGCCCTTTTAAAGAAAATACAAAAATTTCCAAAAGTCACAGTTAGGGACAATCGCAAGCTACAAGAGTTAAGTGATCTTCTGCTGGAACTAGAAGCAGCTAAAGCAGATCCATGTCTATCAGAACTGTGTTATCTTGATACTGCACAAGGTGTAAATCCAATTGTTGCGAAGTTACCTCATGCTCTTCAAGATAAATGGGCAACACAAGGATCAAGATACAAGCAAGAGAATAATGTATCATTCCCTCCCTTTTCCTTTTTCAGTAAGTTCATCCAAGACATAGCAAAGACAAGAAATAATCCAAGTTTCTCTTTAACCAAATTAAATCAGTGGGCGGCGACTTCTCAAGAACATGAGAAAGAAACTTCAAGATTCAAAAACTCAAAGAAATCAGTATTTGTCCAAAAGACAGATGTAACACCTTCCAGACAGGAAATGCAAAGTGAGAAATTAAAGAATTTAATTCAAGAATGCCCATTGCACAAGAAGCCTCACCCACTTAAGAAATGTTGTAGCTTTAGAGAAAAACCTTTGCAAGAACGCAAAGAGCTTCTTAAAAAATATGGACTATGCTTCAGGTGCTCTGCTTCAACAGATCATCTTTCTAGAAACTGTAAAGCCAATATTAGATGTTCAGAATGCAATAGTGACAGACATGTGTTTGCTCTCCACCCAGAGTCTTCAAGTTCCCTTCCACTTGAAAGTATTGCCCCTGCTGAAAAGCATGGTGGGGAGAAAGCAGAAGAGACAACAAGCAAAACATCTGTTGCTTCAAAATGTACTGAAATATGCGGTGAAGGACTTAGTGGAAGGTCCTGCTCTAAAATATGTCTTGTTAAAGTGTATCCTAAGGGAGAGCCTGATAAATCAGTAAGAATGTATGCAATTCTGGATGATCAAAGCAATCGATCACTGGCTAGAACTGAATTCTTCAACATATTCAACGTAAATGGTAATCCTTCATCTTACACCCTTGGTACATGTGCAGGTCAGTTTGAAACAAAAGGAAGAAGAGCTAGTGATTTCATAATAGCTTCTATTACAGATGGTATACAGTTGCCTTTACCTATACTTATTGAATGCAATCAAATTCCAGATAACAGGGATGAGATTCCTACGCCAGAAATAGCACATTACCATCCTCACATGAAACACATAGCTAGTTGCATACCAGCTCTAGAGAAGAATGCCCAGATATTGCTTTTACTTGGTAGAGACATTCTAAGAATACACAAGGTACGCCAGCAATGTAATGGACCTCATAATTCTCCATACGTTTAGAGACTTGACCTTGGCTGGGTAATAGTTGGAGATGCCTGTATAGGAAAAATCTACAGAACAGATATTACTAACTCCTTGAAAACTAATGTGTTAATTAATGGACGTCCATCTTACTTTGAGCCATGCCCAAATCACTACCATGTAAAGGAGAAACCTGGAATCTATGAATATTCATACTATGTCAGTCCAGATGATATAGTTACTCCCTTACCAGATGACAACATTGGAAGTACAGTGTTCCACACAACACAGCATGACAATAAACTAGCTCCTTCTATCGAAGATAAATAATTTCTCAAGTTAATGGACAAAGAGTTTTACAAGGATGACTCAAACAGTTGGGTAGCCCCTCTGCCATTTCGCAATCCAAGACAAAGGTTACCCAACAACAGAGTTCAAGCACTCTCTAGACTTTCTTCCTTACAACGTACTCTAAAGAAAGATCCGAAGATAAAAGAACACTTTGTATCATTCATGCAGAAGATATTTGAAAATAAGCATGCAGAGCCAGCTCCTCCACTAAAAGAAGGTGAAGAATGTTGGTATCTTCCTTCATTTGGCGTCTATCATCCACGCAAACCAGGTTAAATAAGGGTTGTGTTTGATTCAAGTGCACAGTATGAAGGCATGTCACTCAATAGTGTTCTTCTTACTGGACCTAACCTTAATAACAGTCTCTTAGGAGTATTGATCAGGTTCAGGAAAGAACCTGTAGCATTCATGGCTGACATACAACAGATGTTCTATTGTTTCATTGTTAGAGAAGACAATAGGAATTACCTCGGGTTTTTGTGGCATCACAACAATGATACTAGTGCTGAGATAATAGATTATCGCATGAGAGTGCATGTCTTCTGCAACAGTCCATCACCTGCAGCGGCAATATATGGACTGAGAAGAACAGCTCAAGAAGGTGAAATGAAATATGGAACAGATGCCAGACAATATGTAGAAAGAGACTTCTATGTGGATGATGGAATCAAGTTTGTACAGACAGATGAAGAAGCCATTGATCTGCTTAAAAGAACACAAAAGATGCTATCTGTAGCAAACCTAAGGCTTCATAAAATAGTCTCAAACAGCAGCAAGGTGTTGAAATTCTTTCCTCCAGCAGACCATGCAACGGACCTCAAAGACTTAGATCTAGGTACAGATACACCACCTGTACAACGAAGTCTTGGTCTACATTGGAACATATCTACTGATGAAAAGCCATACACTAGATGTGGTGTTTTATCAATTATTAACAGTCTTTATGACCCACTAAGGTTTGTAGCTCCAGTGACTATACAAGGAAAGTCTCTGCTTAGACAGCTTTCATCTGAGTCAAAATCCTGGGATACTTTACTACCTATAGAGAAACGTCAGATGTGGGAAAAGTGGAAGGATTCTTTGAAGGCTCTTGAAAAGCTCTGTATTCCAAGGTGTTATGCTTCTATATCTCTATCAACAGCTACAGTAACAGAGATCTACATCTTCTCATATGCATCTACAGAAGCTAATGCAGCTGTGGCCTACCTAAAAGTGACCGACACTGAAGGAAAACCACATGAAGGATTTATCAACAACCGAGTAGAACGCATCAGGATATCTACAAAACCAGAGCAATGGTATTACGTACCTACTGACCAAAATACTGCAGATCTTGCAACCAGGTCATTAACTTCAGCACAATTCATGAAATTGACATGGTTGACAGGACCCGCATTCTTGTTAAACGCTACAGATACAACATCAACCAGTACTACATTTCAGTTTGTGGGACCTAATAAAGAGAACCAACTTCAAGCTACTACACTTCTTACCAGTGTACCTGGTCTTGGATTACAGAAGTTGTACTTCTTCTATTCCACATGGACTGTGATTATAAACATAGACACTGGTTGACAATTTGTAAGGATTACAATAGAGAGATGACTACAGGGGACAGTGCCAGCCCTGCTTCTCTTCAAGAATTATCATGTTAAAAGAACATGGACTTATGTTTGCAATTGCATTTTGTATATTTTTCTCTCATTCTTTGTCTTGCAGGTCTCATGGACAAAGAGGCTTCAATCAACATTTTTATGTTTATTGGTTGATTTATATAGTGATATCTACAGATACCAGACGGGGAGTGTTCTGTCCATATATTCATATGTACATCTTTAAATGCTATTTTAGTTCTTGTGCTCCCTCTAGTGTTATGTTTTATTATTGTATTCAATTTAATGTATATCTCTGTTCTACCTCTGACCTTTTTGAGGTCACTTCCTGCCTCCATTTTTGTTTCACTTGTGTGTGTTAATTAGTTTCACTTTCAATGTGTAAGTTTGCTAGAACTCTCTGCTAATAGCTTTGTAGAGGCAAATTCTTTTTACCTGGCAATTACCACTGGAACCTCAGAATTCTTGTTTTGCAACAATAAAGCTTGAAGGATTCATAAATCTCTGCTGTGGAATTTGTCTGAGTTAAAGGGACATTATACACTCATTTTCATATAACTGCATGTAACACACACTACTATAAAGAATAAGATGCACAGATATTGATATAAAAATCCAGTATAAAACTGTTTAAAAACTTACTTAGAAGTTCTAAGTTTAGCTCTGTTGAAAAGGTGGCTGGAAAGCCCATTGCAAGTGGGAAATAAGACACTCCCCCCTCCCCCTTCTTTTGCATATGAAAAGACCCTTTACACAAACAGGAGCAAGCTGGAGAAGGTAGCTGACGGTATTCACATAAAACTTTGGGGCTTGGTTAGGAGTCTGAAAATCAGAGCAATGTTACTTAAAAATAAGAAAAACTATACATTTTTTTAAAAAACCTTTATGGGCTATATAAATAGATCATCTACAAAACATTTATGCAAAGAAAAAATGAGTGTATAATGTCCCTTTAAGCTACTCTGCTGGATTCTACTAAACTGTAAGTTGGATTGCATGTTTAACTTTACATCATAAGGCAGTCATCTTGCAAACAGTAAATGAAAACAGAATAGAGGGGGTTAGTTTTAGTAATATATAATATATTTTAAGGGTATTTTTTAGGATATGGTTTTTTTGGACAAGGTTTTTAAATTAGGTATTTTTAGATTAGGATTTTTTAAAGAAAGGAAAAAGAGCTGTGATTACTTCATGGCAATGCCAGACAAATGCCTTTTTCAGAGCAATATTTAGAAAAGGTTTTTTTACATTAGGTTTTTTTTAGAATAGGATTTTTTAAATATAGCTTTTTTTATTTAGTGTGAAAGAGCTGTGATCACTTCAGGGCATCGTCAGACAAATGCCCTTTTCAGGGCAATTTTTAGAATAGTTTTTTTTTATATTAGATTTTCTTTAGATTGGGATTCAGCTAGGGCACTGCCCGACAAATGCCTTTTTAAGAACGATTTATAGAGTAGGCTTTAGTTTAAGTATAGGATTTTTTAGGAGGGCTTTTTGTAAGAGGGCTTTAGCTTCAAGATAGGGTTTTTTACAGGTAGTGTATTATTTATTAAAAAAATGTAATGGTAGAGTTTTTTTATTTTTTGTAACTTAGTGGTCAGTGGATCTTAGGTTAGGATTCTTGTGGGGATTAGCTTTCAGGGGGTTAATAGGTTAGGGGGTTTGGAATGGGGGTTGTGGCAGTTGGGGGTTAATAGACTAGGGGGTAGTTTGTGATGAGTTCATGGCAGTTTAGGGGTTAAGTAGTGTAGCAGGTTAGTTTGCATTGGGTGATGTTGTGGTTTAGAGTTTAATAGTGTAGTGGGGTTAAAAGAGTAGGGGATGTAGCAGTTATGGGGTTATTAGAGTTAAAGCACAAGTATAGGTGTTATTTTTTTAACATTGCTGCTCTATTGAATTCAATGGGTTAAATATGATATTTTCAACACAATATCCTCTGGTTAACTTTTTGCATGCAACTGGTTTCATGCCAACACAAAATTTACTTTCAACTTGTAATACCAGTGCTAACTGACGCATGCAGAAAGTCAACTTCTAGGTCTGTTAACGCATATAATCTAGCCCACAATTGTTATCTGCTTCATTAACCATGTGATTTTGTAATTGAAAAATAAAATGTACTTGATTAACAGACAACATTGCAATTTGGGGTTTAATGTTTATGGAATCAATTGCAATGATTTAAAAAAGCTTCTGATTTTCAGCAGAAAAACTCAATTCAAGTCTATGTTGAATTTTGCAGATAAATCATTTGATACTTTTTTCCTAGAGTATTGTGAATAGCCTATATATCACAGGCTAACATGTGCGCAGTACACCATTGGTGCTGTAAAACCAGAGAGATATGTGTCAATGCTTCTTGAAGGGATTTTAGAAGCTACATTATTAGTGGGCATATGGCTTAGTTGAGTTATTAAAGTTGCTCATTTTTATTAGACAGGGCTGGACATTTTAGATTTTGTATGTTTATTGCGATGAGCTCTGGCCCCTTTTTTAGATGATATTTTTATTTCTTTTTTTAAATAATTCAAATGCAGTGTTTCTAAAGGGACTTAAACCCAAACATATCCTCTTATGCATATACTGTAGCCCTATTTTAGCATGTTAACTTTTCTTATGCAGCAAAGCATTATGTTAAAGCTGTTAAAATAACTGGAAGGCATAATTAACACATTAAAAATGCTTTTTCTCAGTATTACAAAATAACTTAGTAATCGTTAGATTTATTGTATAATCTCAATTTATTGTTGAGTATATTATGTCCAACACTGTCATTGTCATCTTATGATAACTTTGCCTTTTGACAGTACTGTATATTTTCAATAAAGCTTGTTTAAAACATTTTTTATCAAATACAAAAAAGTTAAAAGATATATTTTAATATCCTTTGAAGAGAAATGAGTCCTACCAGACATTATTATCATGCATATAAAAAAGCAAAATATATTGTAACATAGTAACATAGTGGATGAGGTTGGAGGTAGACAGAGGTCCATTGAGCTCTACCTATACAGATCCTACCTGATTTACAATAAAGAAGCAGACAATTACATTTACATTAAATTTACATTAGAAAGCTGGCCCATTTAACACAACAATTATATCCGTGAGTTATTTTTTTAGCCAGAAATGTATCTAAACCATTTCTAAATTTATCCAAGGTACTGGTGGTCACTACATTCTTACGCAAGGTGTTCCACAATTTATATTGCTCTTACTGCAAAAAAAAAAAATGTTTACATTGCTTAAGATTAAATCTCCTATCATCTAGCCTTAAATTGTGACCTCTTGTCACAAACAACTGCTTTGGAATAAATAGCACTTCCAGTAACTCTGTAAATGGGCCTTGAATTTTTTTATATAAAGTAATCATTATCACATCTCAAGTGCCTTTTTTTCTAGATTAAACAGATACAATTTGGCTAATCTCTCTACACAGTTTAACCCCTCCATTCCCTTTATTAGTTTTGTAGCCCTTCTCTGTTCTTTTTTAAAATGTGTCCCTAGAACTGTACTCCATATGCATAGTGAAGTCTTACCAGGGATTTATATAGAGGCATAATTAGGCTTCCTTGCTTTACATCTATGCTTCTTTTAATACATGCTAGTATTTTATTAACCTTAGAAGCAGCTGCCTTGCATTGCACATATATTTTGTTTACCTCCTCATAAAATCTAATTAGATTGGGGGCGTGTCTGAACCATGATCCTAAGAGGTCGAACTTTCCAGAGCTCCAATTGAGCTTCTATTAATTCGCCGATTAACTTTTCCTACAGCAAACTCATCCCTTCTGCAAATACTAGAGTCTCACTTTATAGTGGCACACAACCAGAATAAAGCTGTGTTCTTGATATTGGAGCCAGGAATCATCCGACAAGGGCCTAGAGCGGCGGCACACAGTGGACAACACCACCCCCCTCGCAAATACGAGTTGTCCTGCCTGACTTCTCAATAAAGGCTTTGAGGCCGAATTATCAAAGGTCTTGTGGACCGGATCCGACAGTGCAGATCAGGTCCGTAAGACCTCGCTGAATGCAGAGAGCAATACGCTCTCCGTATTCTGCATTGCACCAGCAGCTCACAAGAGCTGCTGGTGCAATGCCGCCCACTGCAGACTCGCAGCCAATGGGCCACCAGCAGGGAGGTCTCAATCAACCCAATCGGGTTGAATTGTGGCAATTCCTGTCTGCCTGCTCAGAGCAGGCGGACAGGGTTATGGAGCAGCGATCTTTAGACCGCTGCTTCATAACTGGTGTTTCTGGCGAGTCTGAAGACTCGCCAGCAGCACAGGCCCACAAGCTACATACAGAGCTTAATAAATGGGCCTCTTTCTCTATACTTTTTCAAAAAAAAAAGGAACACCCTAGAGAACAAAAAGATTAACATCTTCTGGGAAAAGGACAATAGATATTCACAACCAAAATGGCTACCACTGAAGAGGCAAGATAATTTTAATAATTACTGGCACAAATTTGAAGCGCTTTGCTAACAACTCATTGCATCTGCCCCATTCGATTTCTTGATACATCAATGTCCCAACAAAGGCTTCATAACCCTGGCACCCACTGAAATAACGGAGAAGATCCCATCCACCATAAACCATCAAAAAAATCGGCCTCGACTTCCAGCATCACTCATCGTCACATTGCACAAATCGCTACAAGATATAGCACCACTAGAGAAGTGGTATACCTCTACAATAGCTGAACTGGACGAGAATAACTCACAGAACAGCCAGCAACAGACACAGGTACCTCCAGACAGACTGATCGTGTCTCTGTGGATGGGAAGTCACAAACCGCATAACAAGTCTGAAGGGGGTTGGTGGGGGATCCCCATGAGGACACACTAACATCACAAGAACACTTCTCATCTGCAGCTACAGCCAGGTTGGACACTTGCAAAATGCTAGGACACCAGCAAGAGGCCACTTACAAGCTGAAAGGTAACATACGCGATGCAGACACCCTGAGAAGCACAGGGGGGGATGCTGACCTGGGACCTCCAATATACCTGATGCTAACTGCTAGCCAGCTCCAAAGGAGACCCATCAATTACATAAAGATGTTATGCCCAAGAAAAAAGACCTGGGGCTGATATGATATTAGTATTGTGTCTCACTTTTAGCCCGCACTTTGGAGATGTGAGCAGGGATAAAGAGTTCCATTCTACAGTTTGTTTAAATTTATATATGTTTTGATTAAGTTACCCATTGACTAACATTTACAATTTTTACTAGCTTGTGCGTTCAAATTTAATACGCTTCTCTTTATGTCAACATACTGAAGTACTAGTTTTCACGACACTCATTTGCCACACTGAATGTACAGAGAAATTGTTAAGGTTATGCTACTTAAGAGGATCCTGAATCGGGCTAGCTGATAAACACCAGGCCAAAATTGTTATATCTGCGTCCCATACGGGGGTTTGGGGGGGGCCCTAAAGAGACATTACTGCAATAAATGTGGACCGAAGGTTGTTGCTGAAATCATGATGTCAATGTTACATGTAAACTCAGCATAATACAGACCTATCCCTTGTGGCTAGCGGCCATGGCCGCAAGAGTTCTATATAACAGAACTGCCATGCTTAATGCATGTTGACCTATGCTTTAATGGAAACATTTTTGTTTAGTATTGATATTTAGCTCTTAGTGTGTCTGCAATACTTGCATAAAAAGGTCTAGCTAGAGAATGTGAATCTGTGCTTCAATAGTTCTAACATCATTGATAATAATAACAAGGCTATAAACTGCTCTAGTTGTAGTTACTTAAACCCACGTACTATGATAGATAGCTTAATTGTATTATATTATATAACATTTACTATAACATATGTCTTTTTTCTGATTGTTGTCAGTGAGTTTGGTTTCAGCCTCTAGTTTACTAGGATCGTCCTTGTTCACAGTTATAAAAATCCTTATATCTTCTTTACAATAATTCAACAAGGATCCAAGAGTGATCCGCCCTTCTTATATTAGGAACTAAAATGAAGATGATCAACCAAATACTTTAACATGTTTTCTGTACGACATTTATTTTCTTACTGCTTAAAATAAAAAAAATAATACAAATAATCTTGATTTCCCAAATATAATATTGAATATAATCTCTAAGAATCCCTTCCAGTATCTTCCCCACTACTTACATCAGGTTTACTGGTCCATAGCGTCCTGGGTCAGCCCTGCTTCCCTTTTTAAGTGGCACCACATCAGCTTTACACTATTTCTGGGGTACTAGTATTATGTCTGAGGATGATTCTTTAAACAATTAAGAGCAAATGTCTGGCTATGACAGTGCTAAATTCCTTTATAATCCTTGGGTATATTCTATTCATCTTGATATTATCCAGTTGAAATGCTAAACCAAAAATGTAACCTATGGTGAAGCCATTGGGAAATGTATCTTTTTTTCACAAACATGTTTGACTGTAGTAGTATATATCTGCACTCGCAATTCAAAGATAGTCAGCAACCAGGGTGCTCAGTCAAAATTTCAATAGGTATCAACAAGTAGGGACTGCACTCACTGGATTCAGTTCAAATAATCAAATAATACCTTATTTATTCAATGGTCACACAGTATGTATATATATATATATATATATATATATATATATATATATATATATAAAAATATGTATACATGTGTTTGTAAGTGTAAATATGGATGTGCACACATATGTAATGTACATATATATATATATATATATATATATATATATATATATATATATATAAGTATGTGTGTATATGTGTAAATATGTGTATATATGTATAAATATGTGTATATAACACAGCAAATATTAAAACTATATCAAGAGCCTGGAGGTGAAAAATCCCCTGCCAGTCAAACTGTTAATACTATGGGGCCAATTTACCAACAGTCTGCCCGACATCGCTGAATGCTGACAGCATACACTGTTGGCATTTAACATTGCACAAGCAGTTCTGGTGAATTGCTTGTTCAATGCCGCTAGGAGGGGGTGTCAATCAACCCGATCGTATCTGATCGGGTTGATTGCTGACCGCTGCTTCTTAACTCCTGTTTCTGGCGAGCCTGAAGGCTCACGCAGGAAACAGGTACATTAAGTGCCAGTCGGCCCTTAATAAATCGGCCCCTATGTATTATTATTATTAGAGGAAAACTTGCGAAAACTATAGAAAATACTTTATTTTTCTTTGTTGAACACAGTGATGTGTATAAAACATTTCCAGATGCACATTGTTATAAATTGATGCAGCATCTATCGTTTAGCTTCAAGTCCAAGACCTTTATGGTATTTTATGAGCAGTGGTCCATTTCACACCATTTTTTTTAGTTGTTGCACTTCTTAAAATTGATTTTGTAAGCTACCCTGTACAAGCATTTTGACTTTCAAAACACAACATCAAACATATCTGCACTAGAAAATCTATTCCAAGTGTTATTTATATTATGCTGTGTAAGTCCTAAAAATGCCCTTAGACATTCAAGTCTCAGTTTAATGAAGAGTCTGGGAGTACAATCAATGAAAATCTGTACAGCATCAGATAAAGTAATTTAACATTATTAACACTTAGCAATACATTAGGTTATATGGCCTTAACTGATTGCTTATCTAGCTGTTTAGATAGCATTTTTACTAAGGCCTAGATTATGTTTTATTTATATTTGCTGTCACAAAAAATGTGTAACATATATGGTATTTTTGTTCTGTTTATATTCTTACCCATTTGTAATTATATAATTTATAGCTTAAAACAATTAATAAAAAGTTCTAAATAAAACATTCAAAGCTATAAATAAAAATGAGTTGTGCACATATTACACAGTTAGCATTTCACAGAATATTTCCTGACTTTGATTACCTGACCACATCTAGATTTTTCCTGTTGTACTCTGACCTCCTGGCTTTGACCTTGGCATGGCTTTGGCTTTACCGACTCTCCAATATTCAGTCACCTGCTTTTTAGAGGCCATGGTGGTCCAGCTTTTGTTTTTCAGGTATGAAAAGGTATTATTTTGCTCTTCTATTTTTCTGGTGAACTGTCATTTTCCTAACTACAAGTTAAGAAGCTATGCTCTCTTTGACTGGACTCTATCCAGAGCCCTGTTCAAGTCTTCTACAATCCTACCAAATTCACAGGGTCCTCTAGATTGTGATCCTTCCTACATCAGTGCATTAAACAGTAACATTTTGGTTGAAGGTCCTGGTTACACTGAATATTTCACTTTCATTTTAGATAGCATCTAGAAGATTAACAATCTCTATCTAAAAATTGCTTCCATTTTAATAAGGGAGAATGAGTGGGATGCTTTGCATGCAAATTAAAGCATCAATGCAAAAAGCTTTAGGAAGCAAAACGTCTTCAGTTAAGCAAGTAATTTTTCCTTAGAAAATAATATCAATGCCGTGATAATAGAAAAGACACCATTGCTAAATCAGTATGCTAGTACTGCTTGTAATATTGCACTTTTTCATTTAGAGTAACCTTTTAAATTCAAAATCAGTATGCTAGGAAGTAAGTTATTTTAAAGCAAGATGATTTTTGTTTGACGGTTTTCATTTCATTTTTGTTATCTTCTTGGAGGAATGGGTTATTCATTGTGTGGATAATTTAAAGTTGGGATGTGAGTGGTCACATGTGATTTAGGAGAAGCTCCTAAAAGAAGTGTGGTTCGCAGGCCTCTTTAAGAAACTGAGCTTTCTTGTGTTTTGGGTTTCCGTATTGGATTAAACTGGGAATCATTCATCACAAATCATACCCAAAAGGAAGCTTGTTTAATGCCAGTACCATGAAGGACATGCTTCTGTGAATTATGCTTACTTTTAAAAGGCATTAGTGCTATTTAGATGTACTGGGTGAATTCCCTAATGACAAAGGTGCTATTTCTATGATTAAGTGCCACTAGGGGGGCACAAAAAGTGTTAGACTGTTTATTTGTATTTTTAATGACATGTGAATAAAGATTTATTGTTATTAATGAACCAATTTGTGTGCAACTGCTGTTTAACTTTTTGGTGAAGTTTTTGAGCATTTTGGTTTACTGCAGCAGTTAGCACCTTGCAATGACTGGAGACTGGAGTGTTAGCACGTGACGTCACAGCCTCATGAGGTTGTCTGTTGTACGTGCAGATTTTGTTTTCTTAAGCTGAGAGACAAGTTTTGTTCAGATTACTATCATTTTTGTGGTGCATATTGCTCTAGAGTTGGTTTTACCACTTGCTCAATGGAAATGGAATGCTTGCTTCTGGAAGACAATTTGGAGGACTTGCAGCATGTAGTGAATCAAGTAACAGCCTCCTCTAAGGTTATGTTGCAGATGTAAGTTGAATTTTTTGCTGAGATGGATTCAAGCAATATGTTTTTTTTTGGGGAAACCTTAATTCAAGCTTCTAATGTGTCTAAAGAATGCCGTGGGCTCTTTACTAGTGCAGTTTGATGTAGTATTTTAATTATTTGATGCTGAACAAGTATGAGTAACAAATGCTGTTTGATAAAATATTTAACTAAATAATTATGTTTTTTTTTATTAAATACCCATTCAATTGCCTTGTTTAGTGTAACACATTTGGACCTTGGTGCTTTCCAACTGAATTGGTCACTGAGTTTCTTGAGTAATAACAAAGCAATATCATTTTGTTTGCTAAAAGCCCACTGCCGCAAAAAAGTTTTCAGCCAAAAGCTCCATAAAAGGCCTTTTTATGTGTACATCACTTAAAGCTGACTGATACAATAGCCCATTCACATATTTTACAGTAAAGCTCTATTCAAGTAACCCCTTTGTTCACTCTGCAAGAAAAATACTCATTTACATGTGTGACATTAACATATTATAATCTAAATTCATTCTCAACACTAACTAACCATATGAAAGCCATATCTATCTTGGCATAATGGGTATACTTCTTTAGTCACTCCAGGATCCCAAGATTTACAAATGTTGTACTTTTGATTTTCAGTTTAATATTAGTAGTCTGCTGCCTTGCTTCATTGTTTCTGCCTAGAAGAAAGCACTTTGAAATGCACTTTTGTCACCGTGTTTGGACTTAGCGTGTATGGAGGTGCATCTACTATAAAAACTGGTCACAAAAGCATAATTTTGTTTAAGGCAGATACTAATTGCGAGTGCAGGAAACAGTCGAAAATGCTCTATTGTGATTGTGCCAAATCAAAAAGTGGCCGTTTTGGCCAAAAAAAAAATAGCAGAAAAAGCTGCATTCGATTGACTGTGATTGAGGGCTTGGTTCTCTGTTATAAAACCCACTGGGTCCTAACTTGTCCTCTCCTTCCTCCAGCTTGTGCAACTATCCACTGACATTGTTCAGTATCCAACCTTTCCCCAAAGGCTAAGGAAGCATGTATAAAACAAACAAAGTGCCACATTATGAGAGGAGCACTATTTAGTGATTTCCCTAGAGCGCTAATTGCACCAGCAGTAAACTTTTTGCACTCATCGGGTTCCACTGGTTTTATGAGTTGAAAGTAAAAAGTTATCGTACTTGCGCTATCCCGATCTGCCAAAAAGTCAAACTTACAAAATCGCATGCGCAGTAGTCTATTCCCCCATAGAAGTCAATGGAGAAAAAAATGTGGGAAAAACCTAACAACCCACTCATGCACAAACCCGATTGCATATTCTTAAATGCGCTAACATGAAAATATGAGTATTTCCCATTCCAATGTTCTATATATGTGTACATATGTATTTATGTGTTCAAATGTGTTTATATGTCTGTAAATACACATATACACATATAATTACATAAATACATATGTACACATATAGACATATGTAAATACATACATATACATCTTTAGAGATGTATATGTATGTATCTCAATGTTTAAGCCCTTTGCTTGCCTTTTTTTTCTAACACCTGAGATCTCATATCTTTGAGCCCTTATAACTTTTTTGTGCATTTTTTAAAATATTTTGTATTAGTTAGTGTTATTATGAGTGTAACTATACCTCGTAATGTATTTTTGATGTGTTTTGTGCAACCAGAGTCCTGAAGTCAGGGTAATCATTCTGGCGTAAACCACGATTTCACTCAAGTGATTGTATTTATTTTCAACTCGTAATACCAGCGCAATTAACCTGCGCTCAAATGATCGCAAAAACCCGATATCGCTTGAGAGCAAACATTTGGGCTCCACTCGTAATCTGGCACAAAGACAGTTAATATAGTTATAGAAGTGTGATATTAGATGCAACACTTGTTCTCTCCAATGCTGATCCCAAGGAGAGTGTATTAACCTAAAAATTGCACTCCAAACAAAAGAATTGTAAAGGGGGGTTGGGATTGCGCTATAAATAGCTGGAGAGTATGAATATTAGTTAATGGTAATTACCAGGAGGTTAAAATGAATATGAACAGAAAAAATATGTATATATATTTACCCTTATGAACGAAACTGCAGGTAATCCTTAAAATAGGTATAGACCAATGTTACCATAAACAATAAATATAAAAATGTTAATTCATTAGAGAATGTATAAAAATAATTAATGATATTTCCTTGAAATTAGTATATAAACGTTAATTTATTTAATTAAAATAGTGTAAAAATAATTGATATTGTGTCCTCAAAATTAATATACAGTTTATTACAATGAATTATATTAAAAATGAGATGCCGACATCAAATAAAAACAATCCTAGACAAAATGCATATAATTCTATTGATAAAGGACTAATGGTAGTCTCATGACAAAGATACAAAGATTCAAAATAATAGTAGCTTTTACTAGGATTTCGTAATAGTACACCTATAGTAAGTATCTGAGTCCCAAAACACTATTAAAGTAACGATGATATAGGATAGTCTTTTGAAATGTTGTCCCCGATAATGTGACCACGTCCTTGTTTTTAACAGTGACAGCGTCCTTATTTATAACAGCGATATAAATACCTTTTTTCATTCAGATCGGCAATATACGATTTGCTCTAAGTTTGTCTGATCCTAAGAATGATTAGTTAATATACTGGAAGTATTGCTTTTGGTTCTTTTTTTGTTATAGTGATGTGCAGTTGCATGTAGTTCCAAGGTTGGTTTGGTTAGGATCTATCTTCATTTTTTGGAGATATTTCAATGTCATTGTATGTTTGAGGGGTGGCTCAGCAATATAGTGGTTTTATTCTAAACAAACAACGCGGCTGTAGTTTTTGCCATAAACAATCCTTCATACTCCTTATCACCTGCGCACTTGCTGGATTGGTGAACTTGGCACTGACTGAAAACTCAGGTTGTGTGTTCTAAGGTTTGGGTGTATATTTGGTATGGTAAGCTCAGATAGAAATTAATCCAGATGGTGAATGACTTGAAGCAGGGTGGTCATATTTCTTTTACAATGATGGAGTAGGTGTTGGGGTTTTTAGCTATTTTTTCAGACCATGAAGCTGAGTTGTTTAGAGTGCTTTTTCGTTAACCATTGGGTTAATGAGCATTAAGGGTTTTTCATAGAAAATTATGCATCTATTACTTTAAAGAGAACATATACCCTTAATAGGAGAGGCTCTATCTGAAATTTGGGTTCAGTGTCCCTTTAACATTTGAATATTTTGAACCTATAGCTACAGGATTTTCTAAATCCTTGATGCTGTGCTCTGGAACATCACATTTCTCATCTATACAGCCTTCCTCTGGGATGGATGAACACCTGGGCTGCTCTTTGGGTATGTTGTTCTATGAAGAAATACTTTTAAGGTAGTGTTTTAAAGGGACAGTCTAGAAATGAAACTTTCTATTTGATGATTCAGATAGGGCATGCAATTTTAAACAAC
Source organism: Bombina bombina (assembly GCF_027579735.1). NCBI lineage: Eukaryota > Metazoa > Chordata > Amphibia > Anura > Bombinatoridae > Bombina > Bombina bombina. The sequence goes on from NC_069500.1 coordinate 633,636,574, forward strand.
TTTCTTATTTACTTTTATCATCAAATTTATTTGTTCTCTTGGTATTCTTCTTGAAAGCTAAACATGGGTAGGCTCATATGCTAATTTCTAAGCCCTTTAAGGGTGCCTTTTTCTTAGTGTATTTTGACCGTTTTTTTCTAGACAGCGCTAGTCCATGTGTGCCATATAGTTAACATTGTGCTCACTCCCATGGAGTTACCTAGGAGTCAGCACTGATTGGCTATAATGCAAGTCTGTCAAAAGAACTGAAATAAGGGGACAGTCTGCAGAGGGCAAGGGTTAATAAAGGGATTATCTATCTTTTTAAACAATAACATTTCTGAAGTAGACTGTCCCTTTAACAATAGGTGCCTGAGACTTATTCAAAGAGGGTACTTGTCTCTTCATCATATCTTTGGTGTCTAGTACTTCAAGTGATTGCTGTTTTTATCCCAATAACCAGTATCTGAGAATATGTGACAACTCATTTGAAAGAACTGCCATCCTTTTTTTCAAATAAGGGAAATAAGGGAGAGTGAGTTATGCTAATCTATTCATGGGCTATTTTGAATATAAATACATAAACTCTAGCCCGTGGGGGGCGAACCTTGTGCTATATTATCGCTACATAGATGACCTATTTATAATTTGGAAAGGTGAACCTGAACTTCTAGAATTATTCCTAGAAGATATAAATAATAACACACTAGGCCTCAATTTCACTCATGAATTCAGTACAAATTCAATCAATTACTTGGACTTAGAAATAGAAATTAAAAACAAATTAATCACAACTAAAACCTTTTTAAAAAAACTGATGCCAACAACTACATACACAATAAAAGCTGCCATTTAAACAAATGGAAAACAAATATCCCCAAAAATCAATTTACTCGAATTAGGAAAAATTGTTCAGACATTAACCAATACTCTACTCAATCTGAAATTTTAAAACAAAGATTCATTGAAAAAATATATAATATCCAATCATTAGATAGAACACAACTAGAGGTAAAAGAAATGGATAGAAACTCAATACTTGCACCTAAACAAAAGCCAGAAATTAACCCAAAAATAAACGATCCATTGTTTATACCGTTCATAACACAGTACAATTCACAACATTATGAAATAAAAAAGATCCTAAACAAACACTGGCACTATATAAAACAGGGCCAAGTTATAGGACATAGACTGAAAAACTACCCAGACATCATTTTTAAGAAAGCAAAAAATCTAAAAAACATAATATCACCAAGTGAATTCAAGAATAAGGCTACTCATAACCCCAACACAATTGATCTTAATAATGAAAAAGTTGAAGGTTATTTCCCTTGCATATCCTGCAAATCCTGCAAACATAGTAGCAAGATAAAGACTTTAAAATCAACTAATAATAATCAATATATCAATATCAAAGAAATTATACGCTGTTCAGATAGGAATGTAATCTACTGCATACAATGTTTATGTGGTTTACAATATTTTGGCCAAACTAGCCGTATGCTCAGAGACCGCATAAGAGAGCACCTCCATCATATAGAACATAAATCAACTAATACCAACTTATACAAACATTTTACTGAACATCACAGTGGCAACATCCACCACATGAAATTTTGGGGAGTCAAAAAAGTTTTCCTCAATCCCAGAGGTGGTAATTTAGAAAACCTCCTACTTAGAAAAGAAGCGGAGTACATCTACTCCTTTAAAACTCTATACCCACATGGATTAAATATGGAGTTCGATCTAAACTTTCTAATTTAAACTTTCAGATTTAAAGTCTCTATTTCTATACTGTGATAACAAATTACGTTAATTTTAAAATAAACCATATTTGAAGAATCAGTGATATAATATCCTTATCTTCAACAAAAGTTACATAAAGAACAAAAAAACTTGAGACTCTAAACAACACACCTCTATAACATATCAAAGTTAAGTACCATATTGCTCAACCTTTAAACCCAAGTTATCACATTTTCTGATTACTTTTGTCTCATTATTTGATTCATCAAACACTAATTTATTCAGAGGGCGCACACACAAACACATAAATCATCAGATCAAGTATTAGATTACATTTGTAATTATATCTTACAAAGTGTTTAACACTAATTATCATTACAACTTGTCTATCTTTTAGTATACGCTAATAAATGTTAAATGAAAAAAACGCTCTAAAATATGAGCAAGGATTGGTCAACAAAAAAACCACAAATTGACCAATCAAGACTCACCTACACCTTTAAAAATGACCGCGAACACTCTCAGAGGCATCTTGATAAAGGCATCTGCCGAAACGCGTAGATCTGCCCACCTGAGTGTGCACCCTCTTTTGATACTATATGCCCACACTGTGGGATTTTGAACTTTCAAACGGATTCACCATATCTAACGTTTGAACGCTGACAAGCGCAAAAGAAGCATTTTACCACAAGGGACCTCTACGGACAGATAAAATTGTCCCGGTCCTCAGAATCTTCAAAATAATTTATTTGTATTCCGAAATTGATATCGGATCCAAGACAGTATTATCCAGAAATACTTCAAGCCTCTTAGAGACTCCAGCAAACCCTGAATATCAAATCTACCATAACAATAGGGTAAACAGTCTCAGAGACCAACGATTACATTTCGGATCAAAGACTGCAATACCAACAAACACTACAAGCCTCTTAGAGACTCCTGCAAACCCTGAACATCAAAACTACCACATCAATAGGGTAAACAGTCTCAGAGACCAACGAGTTAATTTCGCTATCAAACATCACACTTACGAGTAAAAACCGCTAAGAAACCTTAAGCATATCGAATTTTCTAAGCATATCAAATATAGAGACACACATTGTCTCTCCTCCTCAAAGACTATCTAAGAATTGGAACGAAAAGAAAAGAATCTTTTGAAACAGAAACAACTTTACAACTTTTCTTATATTTGTTGCCATTTCTGACCTTTTTTAAAGAAGGAGCGTCTTAAACATAAGACAGTCACCTATTTCCTTTGTCTCCTCAACGGCCTATCCTGGACACATATTAAGGCCATCTTAAAAAGTTTTTTTATTCAGGACTAAAACGTGAGTACAAGTAAAACATTCATATAAAAAACTTTCTAACCAAAACACGAAACTAATCAAATTATATGAACAGATTGAAAACAAATCAAAAAGACTGCTCAAAATTCTCCAATGTTGTCCTTATAAAATTGTACACTGTTTTAATGTTTTAAAGTATTAGAGCTCTATACTTACATTCTACCTGTTTTAAATTGTTTTTAAATAAATACATTTTGTATATAAGCTTAATTATTTTCATTTTGTGATAACACTGTGATAAAACACTTTGTGATAACACTTTGATACAACACTTTTTAACCCACACCGTTAGCTCCCCACACCTTGATTAATTCACATTGTGCTTCAGAAGAGCCCATCTTCCACATTTTCTAAGCAGTGAGGGATTCCATGTGCAAATGCACTCGTGTTTAAAACAAATCCTGTTCCCTTTGGAACCTAATTTTTAAGCCTTTTACATCAAAATGTAGATAACAAGAATATTAAAGCATTCTCTACTGTGATGATTTTAAACCGTGTACTGATGGGTTTACCTGAGATACTTAATACTTAAAAAAAATATATATATTTCTTAATACTACGTAGGGCAGTGCATTAGCTGCTCTTTACAGTACAATTTAGGCTGAAATACAAGAGCTGTGTTATTTGATTTCTCTGTTTTATCATTGGTTAACTTCCTGTCAGGATCTAACAAGAAAATGTGGGTTATATGTCACTTAGCAAAGCAAACAGGACTTTAATTCTCCAAATGCAACATATTAACAGACATGAGTATGCAGTACATTACAGCCAAACAGACTAAAGGGTTATGAATATCATCTTATAGGGGCATATTTATTAGGCTCCGTATGGAGCTTGATGCCCCTTGTTTCCTCCGAGCCTTCAGGCTCGCCGGAAACAGAAGTTATGAAACAGCGGTCTAAAGTCCACTGCTCCATAACTTGTCCGCCTGCTCTGAGGCCGCAGACAGAAATCAACCCAAACAAATACGATTGGGTTGATTGACACCCCATGCTAGTTGCTGATTGTCCGCGAATCTTTAGTTTTTTTCACAGGTAAGTTTTTATTTATTTAAAGAGGTTAAGGGGGTGTTAGGTTTAGGGTAAATAGTTTAATTTAGTGTGTTGCGATGTGTGGGCCTGTGGTTTAGGGGTTAATAGGTTTAGTTTAGTAATTGTGATGTGGGGTGCCAGTGGTTTACGGGTTAATAGGTTTATTTTATTAGTAGCGATGTGGGGGCCAGTGGTTTAGGGGGTTAATAGGTTAATTTAGTGTCGGCAATGTCAGGGGCGGCAAAGTAGAGGTTAATCATTTTATTTAGTGTTGGGGATGTTGGGGGGCAGCGGATTAGGGGTTATTCACTTTATTTAGTGTCGGCAATGTCGGGGGAGGCCAATCAGGGGTATTTAGACAAGGGTTTTATGTTAAGTTGTTGTTAGGTTTTAACATAAGTTTCTGTTCCCCATAGACTTCAATGGCGTTGCGTTACGGCAAACTCCATTCCGCGACCACAGGTGTTTTTTTCTAACACTTTCTCTCCATTGGTAGTGGAAAGCGTACATGAGCACATCAACACAGGCCTTGGGTTTTGTGTGGTATGGAGCTTATCGCACCATACAGCACAACAAGAGAAGGTTTTCAGTAATTTGTAATGGTAGCGCTATGGAAAGTGCAATAACGCTAATTTTTGGCGTTATTTACGCACCCGGTGACTCGGTGGGAATCTACATTCACTGGACTTTTAAAAAGTAATTTATTCAAATTGTGATGTTTTGGGGAAGATGTCATGCGAGGAAGGGGAGTGTCTTCCTCAAAACGTCACAATTTGAATAAATTACTTTTAAAAAGTCCAGTGAGTGCGGATTCCTTACAGTGTGTGTGTGTTTATATATATATATATATATATATATATATATTGTGGGTTAAGTAAGAAATTGTGTAATCCTAGGATTACCCTGGTAAACCTGACATTACCCCAGCGGCTGTGAGTAAAGCCCGGTGTTACATGATAAAAAAAAGATGAAATTCTTGCAAGAACAGAAAATTAGATTTCTCTATGAATATTTTTTTTTTAAATGGAGCAAACATGCCAGATGTTTTCCCTCTATAGCCACATTTTTTGAGCAGCCCACCATTAAAACAGTTAATTAAAGAACCACACCCTGCAGTTAGCAAACACTAGACAATGTACACAATACAGACTGCAAGTTATGGTTCCCTTATTAGCTGTTTTCACTGCTGGGCGGCTCAAAAAATGTAGCCTTAGAGGCAGGGTCACCATCAGGGGGTGACAGGGGTGACTCCTGTCAGGGGCCCAATGGGCCAGGGGGGGCCCATGAGGCAAGAACTAAAAAAAATTAAATTTTGGCAGTGACCAGTAGGTACTACAGCAGAGTGCTAATTGAGCATGGGAAATGTTATTACAAGGAGTAAAGTATTAGCATTTGAGAGGATTTCTGAGTGTGCACTAAACCACTATGCACAGTTTGAGACAGACTTGGCACTTTGTTTGTACGGTGTGTGCCTGAGTCAGACGGCAGATCACTTTCATTTGCAGAGAAGGTAGGACTTACTTATCAAATGTTTTTTATTTCTTTGTGCAATTTCGGATTGTAACTTCAGTGTGGTAGTAGTTGTATGGTGGGGCCAGGGGTCCATAAAAACTATTTTTTTAGCAGCAGTGTATTTATGATTATTTGACAATGCTGTAAAAATTCTATATTTAAAACCATGCAGAAATGTTTCCTCCTCAATACACAAATGGTAGGTGCCCTTTTGGCAGATATGCATTTTATATATATATATATATATATATATATATATATATATATATATATATTGTAACTTCAGTGTGGTAGTAGTTGTATGGTGGGGCCAGGGGTCCATAAAAACAATTTTTTTAGCAGCAGTATATTTATGATTATTTGACAATGCTGTAGAAATTCTATATTTAAAACCATGCAGAAATGTTTCCTCCTCAATACACAAATGGTAGGTGCCCTTTTGGCAGATATGCATTATATATATATATATATATATATATATATATATATATATATATATATATATATATATATATATATATATATAATTCCAGTTTACTGCCCCTTTATGCAAGGACTTTCCAGATGCAAGGAGGCATTTTATCTAAGATTTTTACATCTGCATAAAATGTTATACTCTCAGACTAAGATTGCTAAATATTTGAAATGAGACAGGTTAACTTAAAACTGTTCAGTTTACACTACAGCTGACTTCATTTTGAAATACATACCAACAAGCCTAAATCCTGCATCTAACCAGATCTAATGGTATGCGTACAACAGCTTATGGTTCCACGAAGACCATATAGAGTACAGCATTTTCAAAATCCATAAGTACAGCTGACAGATGGGAACATTTTTACACTATATTTGAAGTGATGTCATTGGTTGGGGAAAATGGGGAAAAAACAAACAAACATATGTCAACCTTTTAAAAGTACTTTTCTTCATCTAGCCATCTACCCAGATCATTAATGTACAATTTTGAATTCACAGAATTATTTTTGTTTGCACATTTACAAATATGATTCTTTAAAAAGTGATCTCTAAATTTCTGCATTTTGTTTTATCATGCATGTCACACACTGTTGATTTAGGGGATACAAGGTGCATAAATGTTTCCTCCTGTTAGTGTTTCTGTGGGTGTCTGTGTTTATGTCTTTGTGCTTTGGTTTGTGTCTCTATGAGTGTGTATGTGTTTTTTTTCTTTGGGTCTCTCTGTGAGGGTGGGTGTGTATGTCTTTGTGCATTTTCTGTGGATGTCTGTGAGGGTGTGTGTATATGTCTGAGCTTTTTCTATCGGTGTCTCTGTGAGGGTGTGTGTATGTTTGTCTTTGTGTATTTTCTCTGGATGCCTCTGTGAGGGTGGGTGTGTATGTCTGTGTTTTCTGTGGATGTCTCTGTGAGGGTGTGTGTTTTCTGTGGATGTCTCTGTGAGGGTGTGTGTATGTCTTTGTGTGTTTTCTATGGATGTCTCAGTGAGGGTGTGTGTATGTATGTCTTTCTGTGTTTTATGTGGTTGTCTCTCTGTGTGTGTATGTCTTTGTGTGTTTTCTGTGGGTGTCTCTATGTGTGTGTATGTCTTTGTGTGTTTTCTGAGGCTGTCTCTGTCAGTGTTTCCTTGGGTGTATGTGCAAGTTTGTGTGTGTGTGTCCATTGTCCATTCCTTTTTAGGACATTTTGACCTTACTACTGATTATTCACATCTTTCTACAGACTTTGAGCTAACGAGACCTTTCCGGAAGTCACTAATCCACCATTTAACCTTTAAATTATTATTTAGGCAGTTAAGAGCCCTTCCTTTCAGCCACTGCATGTTGTTGTAATCATTTAGTTGGCATCTTCCTTTACAAAAAGATAATCAGAACTCCATATTTTGTTTTCTAAATCTCCTTTTTTTTTTTTACAAAATTGTAGTTTACCTCATTACTTGTCAGGTCAATGTAAACAAGTGCTAAGTGTCTGTTTGGGTGTTTGTGTCTGAGTGTGTTTCTTTGCGTGTCTGAGTGTCTATATGTGAATCCTTATGTGTGAGTGTGTGTGTGTTTCAGTGTATGAGTGTGTCTGTTTTTGTGTATGTTACTACCTTTACAACATTTCCAAGTTTAAATAGACACGTAAGAATAAAGTGCATATATGTTTTAGCCACTTGGTAAAAAATTGCATATGTCAAAGGAGGTAGGGGGGGCCTGATCATTGGTTAAGTCAGGGGCCCAAAAATTTCTAGTGGCGGCCCTGCTTAGAGGAAACACTTATGCTCAGTATACTCATCCTGCCATGTATAAATGGCATTCAGATTGTTTAATACTTATCAAAAATTCCACTCTATTTAACGGAAAAACACAACAATGGTCCCATTAACCCATTTTGGTTTTTGGTGATCAACAGCAATAAGCCTAGAATAACAAATTGAGCATAAAAATTATTGCACTATGGTTCACTATCCTTGCTGGAGTGCAATCCATAGTGCCATATTTTTCAAATGGAAAGTAAAAAAAAAGCCTATAATGCGCTGGTAAAAACAATTTTACTATTGACTTGAAATACCAGATTATGTGACATTCTTAGCGTAGGGCTGCAATATGGATAGTGCACCATGTACTATCTGTAGTGCTCCACTTGTAATCAAGGTCTGTATTGTTTGTTTAATATGGCATTATAGGGAAATGGAGATTAAATATAGTGAAAGTTATCAACCTTGCTTTTGTTTGATGTAAAAAGTTGTGATTACTTTAATAGCCAATTCTATTTTTTTAAACTGAATGATAATTTCAGAAACACTGGAATTGATCCAATAGATAGAAAGATTGACAGACAGATAAATGGATAGATAGATAGATAGATGATAGATAAATTATGTTGATGATAGATGATAGATAGATAGATAGATAGATAGATAAATATACCCATTTATAAATATCAGATTATGAAAAGTATAAGACAAATTATTATTTTACATTGTTTAAGAACATGTTACTTCACTATAAGTTATGTTCTCCAATTTTCTTTCTTTTAAAACATTATTATTATTAATGTTGGACCCTTGGTGACTGTATACACTATCTTTAAAGACTACCACTGATTTATGTATATAATATAGCTTTTTTTCACATAAATATTTCATGAATTTGTTGTGGTCTCCAGAGCAGAAAAAGGTTGCAAGGGCATTTGGACATGTTCAACACTTGTGTTATATTACATGTAATTATTCCTTTAATCAATATCTCATTTCCTTTAACGTAATGAAATGTAACAATAGATGTGCATACAAATAAACCAATTTCAGCATATTCAAAGTGCATAATTTAAATCCTTTTAAGTAAATCTGCATGTATCCCATTACCATTAAATGATTTGATATTACTAGATGTTTTTAGTTTTCTATGTAGGAGCATTATAAATAGGTAATTTATCATGATGGGTTCATATTTCTGCAATAAACAGAATATTATTTTTTTTCAAATTGTACATTACATGATTATTTTAGCAAAAACATATTTTAGGAATTTGCTTGAAATGATATATTGTTTCATATGTTGCACTGTCTAATAATTGCATAAGTATTTTTAAATTATAATAAGTAATAAAGTAATTTTAATTTAAGTTTTCATTATGTCGATTCAAATATCTTTTTAATGAATGTAAATGGTATTTATGAAACATGCACTGGTTTCATACCAAAAAACAAAAAAGAGGTTTGATGAGTTTGATTCTCATTTGAATATCTCTTTTTTTATGGATTTATTTTCAAAAGGTATATAAAGTACCTGTACACAACTTATATTGCAATATATATTCTGTAGGATCAAGACAAGCCTCCTCGAGAATGAATGTGACAAATTAATCTTTTCAGCATAGGGACAGACACTAAAACTGTAATATTTGTACTATCTTTAAATTCAACAAAGAAAAATCCTTTGCTCCACTTTTGTTTGTTGTCTTTCTTTAGACTCAAATCATGGTGTTTGTATTAAAATGTTTTTTTGGAATTTGACCTGTTAAACACAGCAAATTAATTCAGAATTCAACTCATCATGAGCTAATAGAGATTGCTAAATATTTTACAGAGACACAGAGTATAGGTATTAAGCTCTCTTTATCCTCTGTTAACAACATTGGATAATGGTGTGCTTAGACGCAATTATATTACCTACTTATTGCATTTACAGTATAGGGTATTTGAAATGAGAATCCTTTGCCTTCCTGTCACTTACATAATAAGTAAGTGAGGCTCAGTAAATGTGAAATCTACATCTGAGTTTCCCTTGTTGAGATGAAAATTGTCTATTGAGTTTCATCTTATAACACACAAAATTTGAGGAATACTCTAGTGGTTTCCATGTAAAAAATGCAAAGTTTGAGATACATAGGACAATAAAAATATATGAGATAAGTGTCCTGACCTTAAAGGGACAGTCTACACCAGAATTTTTATTGTTTTAAAAGATAGATAATCCCTTTATTACCCATTCCCCAGTTTTGCATAACCAACACAGTTATAATAATATACTTTTAACCTCTGTGATTATCTTGTATCTAAGCCTCTGCAAACTGCCCCTTTTTTCAGTTCTTTTGACAGACTTGCAGTCTAGCCAATCAGTGCCTGCTCCCAGATAACTTCACGTGCACGAGCACAGTGTTATCTATATGAAATACGTGAACTAACACCCTCTAGTGGTGAAAAACTGTTAAAATGCAATCTGAAAGAGGTGGGCTTCAAGGTCTAAGAAATTAGCATATGAACCTCATAGGTTAAGCTTTCAACTAAGAATACCAAGGGAACAAAGCAAAATTGGTGATAAAAGTAAATTGGAAAATTGTTTAAAATTACATGCTCTATCTGAATCATGAATCAAGGTTATTTTGGCCTAGACTGTCCCTTTAAGCTACAATCATTATGAGATGTGTTTTTACCGTATCTGCCTTCAAAAGGCATTTTTCTGATATGCAAAATGTATAATATCTGATTAAATTATTACAAGTGGATTCTTACCAATGACTGCCAAAAATTATCTGGTGGAATTAAGTTCAATCGTTTTTTTGGGTAATTTAGGGGAACACGTTTGTTGTTTTACTTTTCATCTATCAAGGAGATAGATTTTGAGGCATTTTGGTACAAGTTTTACAAGTAAGTAAATCTATATATACAAATATATTCAACTTTTCATTTTAAAGCGATAGTAAAGTCCAAATTAAACTATCACGATTCCAATAGGGCATGTCATTTGAAACAACTTTCTAATTTACTTTTATCTTCAAATTTGCTTTGTTCTCTTGGTATTCTTAGTTGAAAGCTAAACCTAGGTAGTCTCATATGCTAATTTCTAAGCCCTTGAAGACCGTCTCTTATCTGAATGCATTTGACAGTATTTCACAGCGTTAGTTCATGTGTTTCATATAAATAACATTCACCTAGATTATGAGTTTTGCGCTAAACAGGGTGTGAAAATAATGCCAAAAAATGTGCGTTATTGCACTTTCCATAGCGCTGCCATTACGAGTTACTGAAAAGCCTCCTTGTGCTGTGTGTTATGGTGCATTAAGTTCCATACCGTACAAAAACCAAGGGCTGAGTTTACGTGCTCGTGCATGCTTTCCCCCATAAACATCAATGGGGAAAAAGTGTTAGAAAAAAAACTAACACCTGCAATCGCAGAATGGAGATAGCCGTAACGCAATCCCATTGATGTCTATGCGGGAAAGAAAGTTACGTTTAAACCCTAACATAACCCCCTAGTCCACCACCCTCCAACATCGCGAGCACTAATAAAAGTTATTAACTCCTAAACCACAACTCCCCAACATCGCTGACACCTAAAATTAAGTGATTAACCGTCGGCCCCCCACATCGCAACTAATAAACTAAACCTATTAACCCCTAAACCACTGGCCTCCCACATCGCAACTAATAAACTAAACCTATTAACCCCTAAACTGCCAGCCCCCCCACATCGCAAAACACTAAATTAAACTATTAACCCCTAAACCAAACACCCCCTAACTTTAAAATTAAAAGTTACACTTTAACTATATTTAAATAAATAAAAACTTGCCTGTGGAATAAAAAAACTAACATTAAACTATAAATTAACCTAACATAACTATTCTAATAAAATAAAAGAAACTACAAATTAAAAAATCAAAATGACAAATTTTAAAAAAAGCTAATACGAAAAAATTTAAAAAATCTAAGATTACATAAAATAATAAACTCTAAAATTACAAAAAAATGAAAAACTCTAAGATTACAAAAAATAGTAAATGAAATTATCAAAAATAAAAACAATTACAAATAATCTACTAGCCCTATAAAAATAAAAAAGCCCCCCCCCAAAATAAAAACACCCCCTAACCTACAATAAACTACCAATAGCCCTTAAAAGGGCCTTTTGTAAGGCATTGCCCTAAGTTAAACAGCTCTTTTACCTAGAAAAAAAATACAAAGTCCCTCCAACAGTAAAATCCACCACCCAACCCACCCCCAAAATAAGTCTAAAAAAATCCTAAGATACCCATTGCCCCTAAAGGGGCATTTGTATGGGCATTGCCCTTAAAAGGGCATTCAGCTCTTTTACACTGTCCTTAAAAGGGTATTCAGCTCTTTTACAGTTCCCAAAAATCCCTAATCTAAAAAAAAAAACACCAAAAAAAATAAAAGAAAAAGAAGCCCTAACATCAACCCCATAAAATCTACTCACGGTTCCTGAAGTCCGGTCATCCATTTTCATCCAAGCGGCAAGAAGTCTTCATCCAGCAGCGACACCTTCATCCATCTCGGGGACATCTTCTATCTTCATCCCAGTGGCGCAGAGCGGAGCTTAACTGGACGGCGATTACATCCTGCGCAGAGCATCCTCTTCATACGATCAACCCTATAAAATCTACTCACGTACACTGAAGTTGAATGCAAGGTACCTGTTTCAAACTGGCATACCTTGCATTATTATTGGCTGATTTGATTCTTCAAATTCAATGAATTCCAAAAGATATCAGTCAGCATCTGAACTACTTGCACGCCATGTAGGGGTACCACCAAACCCTACTAAATGAAGTGAAAGTCCAAAAAGTATGGCAGCAATAAGTAGTTAAAAAATGGTCTTTATTAGAGCACAGCAAACAAGAGAGCGATGTTTCGGGAGCTTCCTCCCTTTGTCAAGCATAAAAAACAGTGGTAACAAACTTCTTAATATACCCACATCCACCAGGTGTCAGCAGAGAGTAATTTCCTCCTATACAGGATATATTTTAACCCATTCATTTCCTTGGGACATTACAAAAGTTTTTACCACAATCCTAGAGCTACCAATGTCAGCCCTAATCAATTTGTGTTGCAAATTATAATAATAATAATACAAATTATAATTTGCAACAAAAATTGATTAGGGCTGACATTGGTAGCTCTAGGATTAGGGATGGCCAAAGATTTTTGACTGACAGGAATAGGGGTTGCTTTCCATGTCTGGGATGTTCATGTTGTGGCAATATGATTAAAGGATCTGTCTTTTATCATCCCAGCTCAGGTAAAAAATATCAGATTAAGAACTTCTATACCTGTCACTCAAAATTTGTAATTTATCTAATCAAGTGTCCTTGTGGGCGGAGCTATGTGGGTGAGACAACTAGGTCCATTAGGGATAGAATAGTGGAGCATAAGAGCTCTATTAGAACAAAGAATGAAAAGTCCCCTGTTGCCTGTCACTTTAATTTAGTAGGACATGCTATTAATCAACTCCACTTTCAAGTTATTGATTTTGTCCCCATTCCTAGGAGAGGAGGTAATAGGGAGCTGATGCTCCATCAAAGGGAGAGATTCTGGATATTTGAGTTAAATACCCTCCAACCTATGGGTCTTAATAAAGATTGGGACTTGTCAGTGTTCCTATAGAATAAATTTGGGTTTGGATTTTCTGTGCTGATGTTCTCTTCTTGCGAATTAAGGCTTACATCTCCAATAATGATCAATCTTGGTTTATGAGGATTGATTCTTGCTGTATGTATATACTGTATAGTGGAATATTGTATCAATTTTGATTGTATATATTGAATGTATATAGAAACAATTTAATATATTTTTAATTTGTATCTTTGTAATATACTTATGTGGTAAAAACTTTTGTAATGTCCCAAGGAAATGAATGGGTTAAAATATATCCTGTATAGGAGGAAATTACTCTATGCTGACACCTGGTGGATGTGGGTATATTAAGAAGTTTGTTACCACTGTTTTTTATGCTTGACAAAGGGAGGAAGCTCCCGAAACGTCGCTCTCTTGTTTGCTGTGCTCTAATAAAGACCATTTGTTAACTACTTATTGCTGCCATACTTTTTGGACTATTCTTCAAATTCAAATCAGCCAAGAGGATGAGAGTTTCTGAGAGCTATCCTGGACGGCGATGACATCCTGCACTTCATACAATCACTGCCATACACTGAAGTTGAATGCAAGGTACCTGTTTCAAACTGGCATACCTTGCATTACTATTGGCTGATTTGATTCTTCAAATTCAAATCAGTCAATAGGATGAACGCTTCTGAAATCCTATTGGTTGTTCAAAACAGCCAATAGAATGAGAGCTACTGAAAGCTCTCATCCTATTGGCTGATTTGAACAGCCAATAGGATTTCAGAAGCTCTCATCCTATTTGAACAGCCAATAGGCTTTCAGAAGCTCTCATCCTATTGGCTGATTTGAACTTGAAGAAACAAATCAGTCAATAGGAATGCAAGGTACGCCATTTTGAAACGGGTGCCTTGCATTTAACTTCAGAGTACGGTGGTGATCGTATGAAGAGGATGCTCCGCGCAGGATATCATCGACGTCAAGTAAAGCTCCGCGCCACTGGGATGAAGATAGAAGACGTCCCCAAGATGGATGAAGGTGTCTTTGCCTGGATGAAGACTTCTTGCCGCCTGGATGAAAATGGATGACCAGACTTCGGGAACCATGAGTAGATTTTATGGGGTTAATGTTAGGTTTTTTTTTAGTTTTTTTGGTGGGGTTTTTATAGATTAGGGATTTTTGGGCACTGTAAAAGAGCTGAATGTCCTTTTAAGGGGAGTTTAAAAGAGCTAAATGCCCATACAAATGCCCCTTTAGGGGCAATTAGTATTTTAGGATTTTTTTAGATTTAGGTTTTTTTATTTTTGGGGGTTGGTTGGGTGGTGGGTTTTACTGTTGGGAGACTTTGTATTTTTTTGTAGGTAAAAGAGCTTTTTAACTTACTGCAATGCCTACAAAAGGCCCCTTCAAAGGCTATTGGTAGTTTATTGTAGGTTAGGGGGTGTTTTTATTTTAGAGTGGCTTTTTATTTTTATATTGCTATTAGATTAGGTGTAATTGTTTTTGTTTTTGATCATTTCAATTATTATTTTTGTAATCTTAGATTTTTTTTATTTTTTGTAGTATTATTTTTTTTTAATTTGTAATTTAGATTTTAAATTTTTTTCGTAGTGTTAGGTTTTTTAATCATGTAATTTAGGATTTTTAATTGGTAGTTTTTTTATTTTATTAGAATAGTTATGTTACGTTAGTTTATATTTCACAGGTAAGTTTTTATTTATTTAA
The DNA here is from genome assembly GCF_027579735.1 of Bombina bombina. Classification (NCBI taxonomy): domain Eukaryota; kingdom Metazoa; phylum Chordata; class Amphibia; order Anura; family Bombinatoridae; genus Bombina; species Bombina bombina. The sequence goes on from NC_069500.1 coordinate 633,651,735, forward strand.
ATATAGTTATGTTGTAATTTTAATTTAAAGTTAGGGAGGTGTTATGTTTAGGGGTTAATAGTTTAATTTAGTGTTTTGCGATGTGGGGGGTCAGCGGTTTGGGGGTTAATAGGTTTAGTTTAGTAGTTACAATGTGGGGGGCTGGAGGTTTATGGGTTAATAGGTTTAGTTTATTATTACAATGTGGGGGGCTGGAGGTTTAGGGGTTAGAACTTTATTATAGGGTTGGCGATGTCAGGGGACGGCAGATTAGGGGTTAATAAGCTTAATATAGTGTTTACCATGCGGGGGCAGCGGTTTAGGGGTTAATAGGTAGTTTATGGGTGTTAGTGTATTTTGTAACATTTTAGTTATGAGTTTTGTGAAACATTTTTGTTTCGCAAAATCCATAACTACTGGTCTCAGATGGTGGAACGGCTTGTGTCGGTAGAGGCTGTAACGCAAGCATTTTAGCTGGACCACACAACCTGTAATACAGCGCTATGGAAAAAATAATTTTTTTGAGTGCGGAATGGATGTTGCGTTAAAGGCTAAAATGCTTGTGGCATAGCTATACTGTCGCGACTCATAATATGCGTTACTGGCCATTTCAGCGCAATGGTCAATTTTTCAGCGGTAATAGCCGTACCACAACACTTGTAATCTAGCCGATTGTGCTTACTGACGTGGAGTTATTTAAGAGTCAGCACTAATTGCCTGAAATGCAAGTCTGTCAAAAGATCAGAGAGAAGGAGGCAGTATGCAGAGGCTTAGATAGAAGGTAATTACAGAGGTAAAAAGTATATGTCTATAATAGTGTTGGTTATGGAAAACTGGGGAATGGTAAATAAAGGGATTATGTATCTTTTTTAACAATAACCTTTTTGGTATTTACTATCCCTTTAAAATATTGAAATTGTTTTTTTTCTGTATGTTCTGTTGCATTATGTTTAGAACATTGCCAAATAGTTCAAAATTGTTGTTGTTTCATCCATACAGGCTAATGTGTATAAAGAAAGTGAATATGTGAAGATAGGGTAGAATATAGAGATAAGAAGAATTGGGAACGATTTAGGTCAAGAGAACTGGTTGTAAGATTTTCCATTAGCGGAACAAAGAATCAGAGTTTCGGCTTTTGGAAAGAAACATGGTTGAGGTAGAGTGTATGTGAGATGTTAGATCTCTGAAACTAATGTCAGTTTTTTATTTTTATTTTTATTTTTTATTTAATATTAATGTGATTTCTTGAAAGCCTGAACATGTATTTCAGTTCAGAGTTAAAATGTCAAATACATTCAAAAATGTTAATTAAAACTTCAATGTGGCACTATCAAATCTATGGTCACAATTTGCTTAGAAGTTGGCTGGGAAATATGTCTTAAAGGCTCATAAATTCTAAATATTATGCATATTTAGTACTTAAAGGGACAGAATTGCTATTGTTTAAAAAGATAGATAATCCCTTTATTACCCATTCCCCTGTTTTGCATAACCAATACTGTTTTATTAATATACTTTTTACCTCTGTGATTACCTTGTATCTAAGCCTCTGCAGACTGCCCCCTTATTTCAGTTCTTTTGACAGACATGCATTTAGCCAATCAGTGCCCTCTCACTTGTAAATCCACGGGTGTGGTCACAATGTTATCTGTATGGCACACATGAACTTACGACCTCTAGCTGTGAAAAACTGCCAAATGCATTGAAATAAGGGTTTTAGAAATTATCAAATGAGTCTACCTAGGTTTAGCTTTCAACAAAGAATACCAAGAGAACAAAGCAAATGTGATGATAAAAGTAAATTGGGAAGTTGTTTAAAATTGCATTCCCTATCTGAATCATTAAAGTTTAATTTTGACTAGACTTTAAAACATGTTTTATACAGCACATAATATAGTGTTTTTGGATAGCTGTATTTTTTTTATACATAGAAACATTTACTATTTTTTTAATAACAGTTGTATTATTCATTATAACTCATATTAACTCTTTAGACAATATAGAGCTAGATTACAAGTGAGGTGCAAACTGTTTTGCGCAAGCGATATTTTCTATTCACAAGCCTATTTAATTGGGTTGATATTACAAATTGAGCAAAATCGTGATTGCGATTTACGCTTCAGACCTTACCACGATCTCAGAGCTGTGGTTAGCGGTTTTCCAAAACAAAAAAGTTACACAAAGCACTTCAAAAATACATTACAAAGTACAGTTACACTCATATTAACACTGTCTAATAAAAAAAAAAATATTGCAAAAAATGTTATAAAGGCTCAACGATATGAGATCTCTGGTGTTAGAAAGAAAGAAAAAAGCATTCATATTTAATAAAGATTTATTTCATGTAATTGGCAAGAGTACATGAGCTAGTGACGTATGGGATATACATTCCTACCAGGAGGGGCAAAGTTTCCCAAACACCCCCACCACACCCATAGTTCAGTTCTGTTTTTACAAACTTTGCCTCCTATGGAGGTGGTAAAGAAAGTTTGTGCTAGATTTCTACGTTGATATGCGCTTCTCAGCATGCTGAAGCCCGGTTCCTCTCAGAGTGCAGTGAATGACAGAGGGATGTGAAGGAAGTATTACCTATTGAATACAATGGTCATCCTAACGGGGATCTATTTCATAGGTTCTCTGTTATCGGTTGTAGAGATTCATCTCCTACCTCCCTTTTCAGATCGACGATATACTCTTATATACCATTACCTCTACTGATTCTCGTTTCAGTACTGGTTTGGCTATCTACTTTATGTAGATGAGTGTCTTTTGGTAAGTATGTTTTCTTTTATTTAAGACACTCTCAGCTATGGTTTGGCACTTTATATGTAAAGTTCTAAATATATGTTTGTACTTATATTTGCCATAATTCAGGTTAATCAGTATATTTCCTTCTTTCAGACTGTCAGTCTCATTTTGGGAAATGCATATAAAAAAAAAAAAGAATTTTTTTCTTACCTGAAAATTTTCAAATTGACTCTCTTTTCTAAATTGCGGGCTGTTAGGCTCGCGGGAGCGCAAAATTCTATAATTTATTGCGTTATTTTTGGTGCAAGACTTTTTTGGCGCGAGAATTATGGTTGTTGACGTAATTTCCTCATTTCCGGAATCTTAGTTGGCGCCGAGAGTTTTCACGTAGTTGCGTCATCTATGACGCTCTTTTTTGTTGCAGACGTTCTTGGCGCTAAAAAATATTTTGTCAGTTGTGGGCGTCATACTTGGCGCCAGATTTTTGACATTATTTAAGTCCTGCTGCCTGATGTCGGTTCTACCAAAGCTAAGTGCATTTGTTGTAAACTTGTGGTAACTGTTCCTCGGCTGTAGTTTGTGTTAGTTGTCATGATAAACTTTCAAATGCAGACAATATTTCCATTAGTAGTAATCCATTGACTGTTGGTGTTCCTTCAACATCTAATGTTCAGGATATTCCTGTTAATGTGAGAGAATTTGTTTCTAATTCCATTCAGAAGGCTTTGTCTGTCATACCACCTTCTAATAAATGTAAAAGGTCTTTTAAAACTTATCTATCTCTGATGAGGATCTATCTGGTTCAGAAGATTCTGCCTCAGATATTGACACTGACAAATCTTCATACTTATTTAAAATGGAGTATATTCGTTCCTTATTAAAAGAGGTGTTGATTGCATTAGATATGGAGGAGACTAGTCCTCTTGATATTAAAACCAGTAAACATTTAAATTCGGTTTTTAAACCTCATGTAGTTATTCCAGAGGTTTTTCCAGTTCCTGATGCTATTTCAGATGTAATTTCTAGGGAATGGAATAGACTGGGTACTTCTTTTACTCCTTCTTCAAGGTTTAAGAAACTGTATCCTTTGCCGACTGATAGATTGGAGTTTTGGGAAAAGATCCCCAAAGTTGATGGGGCCATCTCTACTCTTGCTAAACGTACTACTATTCCTACGGCAGATAGTACTTCTTTTAAAGATCGTTTAGATAGGAAACTTGAATCTTATCTAAGGAAGGCTTATTTATGTTCAGGTCATCTTCTTAGGCCTGCTATTTCTTTGGCTGATGTTGATGCTGCTTCAACTTTTTGGTTGGAAACTTTAGCACAACAAGTACCAGATCATAATGTGTATAGCATTGTTAAGCTAATTCAACATGCTAATAATTTCATTTGTGATGCCATTTTTGATATCATTAGAATTGATGTCAGATATATGTCTTTAGCTATTTTAGTTAAAAGAGCTTTATGGCTTAAATCTTGGAATGCTGATATGACTTCTAAATCAATGTTGCTATCTCTCTCTTTCCAAGGTAATAAATTATTTGAATCTCAGTTGGATTCTATTATTTCAACTGTCACTATGCCTCAGGATAAAAAATCTAAGGGTAAATTTAGGGCTGCTAACCGTTTTCGTTCCTTTCGTCAAAATAAGGAACAGAAACCTGACCCTTCCCCTAAGGGAACGGTTTCCAATTGGAAACCTTCTCCAGTCTGGAATAAATCCAAGCCATTTAGGAAATCAAAATGAGCCCCCAAGTCCGCATGAAGGTGCGTCCCTCATTCCAGCGCAGCTGGTAGGGGGCAGACTAAGATTTTACAAGGATGTTTGGATCAATTCAATCCAAAATCATTGGATTCAGAACATTGTTTCTCAAGGGTACAGAATAGGTTTCAAAGTAAGACCGCCTGTGAGAAGTTTCTTTCTCTCACGCATTCCAGTGAACCCAGTAAAGGCTCAGGCTTTCCTGAAGTGTGTTTCAGACCTGGAGCTATCTGGGGTAATTGTGCCAGTTCCTGTTCACGAACGGGGTCTGGGGTTTTATTCAAATCTGTTCATTGTTCCAAAGAAGGAGAATTCTTTCAGACCAGTTCTGGATCTAAAACTTTTGATTTGTTATGTAAGAATACCAACATTCAAGATGGTAACTATAAGGACTATTCTGCCTTAGGTTCAGCAAAGGCATTATATGTCCACAATAGACTTACAGGATGCATATCTTCATTTTCCGATTCATCCAGATCACTATCAGTTTCTGAGATTCTCTTTTCTAGACAAGCATTACCAATTTGTTGCTCTTCCTTTTGGCCTAGAACAGCTCCAAAGATCTTTTCAAAGGTTCTCGGTGCCCTACTCTCTGTAATCAGAGAGCAGGGTATTGCGGTGTTTCCTTATTTGGACGATATCTTGGTACTTGCTCAGTCTTTACATTCTGCAGAATCTCACACGAATCAACTAGTATTGTTTCTTCAAAGACATGGTTGGAGGATCAATTTACCAAAAAGTTCCTTGATTCCTCAGACAAGGGTAACCTTTTTAGGATTCCAAATAGATTCAGTATCCATGACTTTGTCTCTAACAGACAAAAGACGTCTGAAATTGGTTTCAGCTTGTCGGAACCTTCAGTTTCAATCATTCCCTTCAGTAGCTATGTGCATGGAGGTTTTAGGTCTCATGACTGCAGCATTGGACGCAATCCCCTTTGCTCGTTTTCACATGAGACCTCTTCAGCTTTGTATGCTGAACAATGGTGCAGGGATTATACAAAGATAGCACAATTAATATCCTTAAATCCCAATATTCGACTATCTCTGACTTGGTGATTAGATCACCATCATTTAGTTCAAGGGGCCTCTTTTGTTCAAGAAAACATAATTTATGTAAGAATTTACCTGATAAATTAATTTCTTTCATATTGGCAAGAGTCCATGAGACCACCCTTTTTATGGTGGTTATGATTTTTCTGTAAAAAGCACAATTATTCCAATTCCTTGTTGATGCTTTCGCTCCTTTCTTATCACCACACTTCTTGGCTATTCGTTAAACTGAATTGTGGGTGTGGTGGGGGTGTGTATTTATAGGCATTTTGAGGTTTGGAAAACTTTGCCCCTCCTGGTAGGAATGTATATCCCATACGTCACTAGCTCATGGACTCTTGCCAATATGAAAGAAATTAATTTATCAGGTAAATTCTTACATAAATTATGTTTTTAACTATGTATTTACTGTAAATATTTCACATTTGCTAATGCGATTATGCTATGTTGTTTGCACAATGTTTTTTTTTCTGCTTTTTTCTCTTCACTGATTTCTATGGGAAAAAACATGCACGTGCACGCAAAGAGGCCTACTTATCAAGCCGTCAACCTTCTTGCATTCAACGGCACCAATACGCTCGCCTGACATTGCCTAACATTGGGGCCGTGGACCTGAATATGCTCTCCTTATTTATATAAAAAGCTGTCAAAAAGCCACGCACCAAGTACGGAGCGGCTTTTGTTAACTAACAGTCATTGATCTCGCTGCTATTCGGCTTTTTCCCAGCTTTATTTATACCCTGTCACTAAACACTGCCACTATGCTTAACTGTTTAACCCCAATCCCGCCGCTCCCGGACCCCGCCACAACAAAATAAAGTTATTAAACCCTACCCTGCCGCTCCCGGACCCCACCGCAACTCTAATAAACTTATTAACCCCTATTCCGCTGCTCCCTGACACCGCATCAACAAACTAAATGTATTAACCCCTATCCCTCCGCAACTAAATTAAGTTATTAACCCCTAAACCCCTGGCCTCCCACATCACTACCACTTACTAAACCTATTAACCTCTAAACCGCCAGCCCCCCACATCGCCATAAACTAAATTAACCTATTAACCCCTAAACCTAACAACCCACTAACTTGATATTAAATATTAACTGATCCCTATCTTATAATAAATTAAAACTTACCGTTAGAATTAAATTTAACTATATTAAACTATTAATTAATCTACCCTATTATACTAAAAATACATTGAACTATATTAAACTAATAATTAAATGGACACTGAACCCAAATTTTTTCTTTCGTGATTCAGATAGAGCATTAACTTTTAAGCAACATTCTAATTTACTCCTATTATCAAATTTTCTTCATTCTCTTGGTATCTTTATTTAAAATGCAAGAATTTAAGTTTAGATGCCGGCCCATTTTTGGTGAACAACTTGGGTTGTTCTTGTTGATTGGTGGATAAATTCATCCATCAATAAAAAAGTGCTGTCCAGCGTGCTGAACCAAACAAAAAGTTTAGATGCCTTCTTTTTCAAATAAAGATAGCAAGAGAACGAAGAAAAATTGATAATAGGAGTAAATTAGAAAGTTGCTTAAAATTGCATGCTCTATCTGAATCACACAAGAAAAAAATTGGGTTCAGTGTCCCTTTAATCTACCTTAACTAAAATTAAATTACAAAGTTACAAAAAACTAACAACTAAGTTACACAAAATAACAAATACTAAGTTACAAAAAAAAATAAACACTAAGTTACACAAAATCAAAAATAAATTATCAAATATTTAAACTAATTACACCTAATCTAAGAGCCCTATGAAAATAAAAAAGCCCCTTCAAAATAAAAAAAAAACCCTAGCCTACAATAAACTACGAATGGCCCTTAAAAGGGCCTTTTGCGGGGCATTGCCCCAAAGAAATCAGCTCTTTTACCTGTAAATAAAAATACAAACAACCCCCAACAGTAAATCCCACCACCCACACAACCAACCCCCCAAATAAAAACCTAATCTAAAAAACCTAAGCTCCCCGTTGCCCTGAAAAGGGCATTTGGATGAGCATTGCCCTTAAAAGGGCATTTAGCTCTTTTTCCTTGCCCAAACCCTAATCTAAAATTAAAACCCACCCAATAAACCCTTTAAAAAAACCTAACACTAACCCCTGAAGATCCACTTACAGTTTCTGAAGACTGGACATCCATCCTCATGCAAGTGGCAGAAGTCCTCAGCGAAGTCGGCAGAAGTCTTCATCCAAGCGGGCCGAAGTCTTCATCCAACCGGGCAGAAGTCTTCATCCAGACGGCATCTTCTATATTCATCCATCTGGCGCGGAGCGGTTCCATCTTCAAGACATCCAGCGCGGAGAATCCTCTTCTTTTGACGTCTTCTTTACAATGAGGTTTCCCTTTAAATGACGTCATCCAAGATGGTGTCCCTTAGATTCCGATTGACTTATAGAATTCTATCAGCCAATCGGAATTAAGGTTGAAAATATCATATTGACTGTTGCAATCAGCCAATAGGATTGAGCTTTCATCCTATTGGCTGATCCAATCAGCCAATAGGATTGAGCTCGCATTCTATAGGCTATTCCAATCAGCCAGAAAAATTTTGTAGGAGATACTTTTTTTGGTCATACAGAAATATTCTGAGACTAGCATAAGCAGGTACCTCATTTGTCCATGTTTACTTGGTATCAAGTGGAATACAGATTGGTTAGTTGATATTACTGGAGAGCATTGTATCAATGTTGGAGTCAAGGTACATTGAGATTCTTGCAGTTTATTTTTTTTATATATTTGAATAATAATTTATAAATCTATATATATACTGTATATATATATATATATATATATATATATACATCTTTAAAAAGTTTAGACATTTAATTACATAATTTTTAAGCTAGACATTAATTAGAACAAGAAAATTAAAAAAGACTTGGTTTGTGTGGTCATCTAATGGTTATTCTGAAGTTAAATCAGCATCCTCAGACACCATATGTATATGTATAATGCATCTAAAAAGAAGTTGACAATTTGAAATAAAAAGTGATTAGGGAACAGAATTAAATTAAGAATTACAATTGTTAGCACATAATATTTAATTGCTTAAAACCATTTAGAATTGCATTTGAAACAGATTTGGCCAAATTACAAGTTGTTCGTTGCGGCTATACTGCTGAAAAATTGGCCCTTGGCAGGTCTCCCGTATTACAAGTCGCAGCGGTACAGCTATACTGCTTGCATTTTAGCTTGTACCACAACTCTCTATTCCGCACTCAAAAAATGGCTTTTTAGTGTGTAATTTTCAGGTCACCAGTCAGGCTGTTACGCTAGTGTTATAGCTTATACCGCCGCAATCCATTCTGAGATCAGAGACAAGTAGTTATAGATTTTGCAAAACAAAAATGTTTTACAAAACTCATAACAAAAATGTTACAAAGTACACTAACACCCATAAAGTACCTAAAAACCTAAACCACCAACCCCTGCATCGCAAATACTATAATAAACCTATAAACCCCTAATCCACTGCCTACCCACATCACCAACACTAAATAAACCTTTTAACAACTAATCCGCCTCCCACCCTTATTACTAACACTAAAATAAGGTATTAACCCCTAAACCTCCAACCCCCACATCACCAACACTATATAAAACTATTAACCCCTAAACTGCCGGCCCCCCACATCGCAACTAATAAAATAAAGCTATTTGCACACTGTAGACCCTCCACAACTCTCCAACCTTATTCAAATACGCCTCCCCCACACTTCCACGATATCCTGCCCTGACCTTGCCATAACCCACTACAATAATACTTTCTCCTCTGCACTTGACACTCTTGATCCGCCCCAACTTTGCAAAGCTCCACATCATCAGCTTCAGCCCTGGCACTCCCAGCAAACACGCCACCTATAAAAAATGTTCCCACACTGCTAAACGTGCCTGGAGAAAATCTCGCTCTGAACCTGATTTCATGCACTATAAGTTAATAGTGATGTCGCAAACCTAAAATTTTGCGTTCGCGAACAGCAAACGCGAACTTCCGCAACTGTTTGCGAACGGGCGAACCGGGTGAAACGCCATAGACTTCAATAGGCAGGCGAATTTTAAAACCCACAGGGACTCTTTCTGGCCACAATAGTGATGGAAAAGTTGTTTCAAGGGTACTAACACCTGGACTGTGGCATGCCGGAGGGGGATCCATGGCAAAACTCCCATGGAAAATTACATAGTTGATGCAGAGTCTGGTTTTAATCCATAAAGGGCATAAATCACCTAACATTCCTAAATTGTTTGGAATAACGTGCTTTAAAACATCAGGTATGATGTTGTATCGATCAGGTAGTGTAAGGGTTACACCCGCTTCACAGTGACAGACCAAACTCCCCATTTAAAGGGACAGTCTACACCAGAATCCCTTTATTATTATTAGTGTGAAGGAAACTGACTGCTATTATTTAACACAGTCAAAAAAGTGTTTTTTTTAAATCTACACTACTGTTACACCAGATATGAGTTGCACTGGGGTGACACTGTGCCCTGGCAGGCAGGCACTGAAACGCACACGTGTGAAGGAAACTGACTGCTATTATTTAACACAGTCAAAAAAGTGTTGTTTTTTTTAAATCTACACTACTGTTATACCAGATATGAGTGGTGGCACTGGGCAAGTGGGCACAGTATACGCTGTGAGCCTGACACACATGCTGGCAGGCAGGCAACTGCAATTAGATTACTCAGGAAAAAAAAAAAAAGCAAACTGATGTTCTAGCCCTAAAAAGGGCTTTTTGGGGTGCTGTCCTTACAGCAGAGATCAGATGAGTCCTTCAGGACTGTAGTGGACACTGAATACACTAGCCTAGCTATTGATTTCCCTATTAAATCAGCAGCAGCTACACTGTCCCTCCTCTCACTAAGAATGCAGCTTCCAAATGAATCTAAAATGGATGCTGTCCAGGAGGTAGGAGGGTCTGGGAGGGAGGGTCTGCTGCTGATTGGCTGGAATGTGTCTCCTGACTGTGAGGTACAGGCTCAAAGTATTACTCAATGATGATGAATAGGGGGCGGATCGAACATTGCATATGTTCGCCCGCCGTGGCGAACCTGAACAAGCTATGTTCGCCGGGAACTATTCGCCGGCGAACTATTCACGACATCACTATAAGTTAATCCTTTACTCTTACACCTCTGCCCTTCACTTAGCTAAGCAAACCTAATTCTCTTCTCTTATATCCACTCACTCCTCAAACCCTAAAAGACTCTTCTCCATTTTCAACTCTCTTCTCTATCCACCTGCACACCCCATCTGCGTTCAGTGCTCAAGACCTGGCTGACTACTTTTTCAATAAAACACTTACCATCCGAAGAAACATCCCAACACAAGCCTGCAATCTCCCAACTTCACTCCCAGTCACCGCCTCTGCCACTCTCTGCATCCTCCTCCCAACCACAGAGAGTAAAGTGGCTTCCCTATTGTCTTCCTCACACCACACTACCTGCCCCTTGACCCTATTCCTTCGCATCTAATACCTTCTCTGTCTCCCACCCTCACTCCAGCTCTTACCCACATATTCAACCTATCCCTTTCTACCAGCTCATTCAAACATGCAAAGGTCACCCCCATTCTCAAAAAACCCTTACCTTGACCCTAACTCTCCTGCAAACTACCACACCATATCATTGCTCCCACTAGCTTCAAAAATCCTTGAAAAACTTTTTTTTGATCTCCAATTGCACTTCCTGTCCTCCAACTCACTGCTTGACCCCCTGCAATCTGGCTCCTAACACTCAACTGAGACTGCCCTCATCAAGGTTACTAACAATCTCCTTTCTGATAAAAACAAAGGCTACTAATCTATACTCATCTTACTTGACTTCTCTGCTGCCTTTGACACTGTTGACCATCCCCTTCTCCTACGGACTCTTAGCTCTCGTGGGCTCTGTGCCACTGCCCTCTCCTGGATTCACTCTTATCTCTCTAACAGATCCTTCTCCATCTCTTTTGTTGGTGGCTTCTCCTCTCCATTGCCTCTGTCTGTTGGAATACCTCAAGGCTCTGCCTAATCTTCTATATTTACACTTCTTTACTGGGTAAACTTATCAACAGCTATGGCTTCAACTTCCACCTCTATGCTGATGATACCCAGATCTACCTTTCCACCTATGCAATCTCTCCTTCTGTCAATTCTCACATCAGCGACTGCTTATCTGGCATTTCCTCCTGGATGGCCTCTCACCACCTAAAAATAAACATGGCCAAAACCGAACTACTTCTAACTCCCCCCTCTAACTCTACTACAGTTTCTAATTTTCCATGACTGTTGGCGGCACCACTTTCTCCCCATCGCCCCAAGTCCGCTGCCTCGGAGTCACACTTGACTCAAATCTGTCCTTCATTTCCCACATCCAACTGCTCTCTTCATCCTGCCGCAACCACCTACGCAAAATCTCCAAAATTTGTCCGTTTCTGAGTGACGAAACTACTAAACTGCTTATCCACTCCCTGGTAATTTCCCGGCTTGACTACTGCAATAACTTGCTAACTGGCCTCCCTCTCTCCCACCTCTCTCCCCTTCAATCCATCCTTAATGCATCTGCCAGGCTAATCCACCTCTCTCGACGCTCCATTTCTGCTGCGCCTCTCTGTGAGTCCCTTCACTGGCTCCCCATTCACAGCAGAATTAAATTCAAAATTCTCACCCTGACCTACAAAGCCCTCACCAATGCTGCCTCACCCTACCTGTCCTCACTCATCAACAAATATACCCCAGCCCTCCCCCTAAGATCCAACAATGACCTGCTCCTTGCATTCTCTACCATCGCCTTCTCTCGTGCGGCACAACCCTCTGGAATTCACTTCCTCAAGCCGTCAGACTCTCCCCTAACCTCCCCTCTTTTAAACGTTTTTTAAAGACCTTTTTGTTCAGGGAAGCCTATCACCCGACTCATTAACAAGTGAACTTCACTAACCCAACAGTTGCCATCATCTCCCCACTAATATAATTCCCACCTTTGCAGTCCCCACCTCCTGTTTCCCATCCTCCTACTCATCTAGACTGTAAGTTCCCATGGGAATAGGGCCCTCAATTCCCCCTGTATCTGTCTGTAAAATTTTGTATTTTATTGTATTGTTTCTCCATTGTACTTTTATCCTTGTACCCATGGGCAGCGCTGCAGAATCTGTTGGCGCTTTATAAATAAAGAATAATAATAATAGTAATAATAATAATAACCCCTATATCGCCGGTCCCACACATCGCCACTACTAAAATAAAGCTGTAACAAACAAACATGGGTAGACCCAGCAAACATGTATGCGGCCGGTTGGCCAGGTGCACTTTGGATTAGCTAGCGACCACTAGCTCGACATATGTAGTACAAAAAGGCAGTTCCACAGCACCTTAAATAAAATGTCCTTTATTCAACAATCTTGGACAGCATAATATGCAACGTTTCGGGAACGTTATCCCTTAATCATCATGATTAAGGGATAACATTCCCAAAACGTTGCGATTAAGGGATAACGTTCCCGAAACGTTGCATATTATGCTGTCCAAGATTGTTGAATAAAGGACATTTTATTTAAGGTGCTGTGGAACTGCCTTTTTGTTCTACTAAAATAAACCTATTAACCCCTAAATCACCACCCCCCACATCGGGACACACTAAATTAAACTATTAACCCCTAAACCTAACACCCCCATAACTTTAAATTAAAGTTACAATATAACTATCTTAAAATACATAAAAAACTTACCTGTGAAATAAAAAAACTATGCTTAAACTATAAATTAACCTTACATAACTAATTTTAATAAATAAAATAAATGAAAAATAAAAAACTAACGGCTAGATTTAGAGTTTGGCAGTAGCCGTCAAAACCAGCGTTAAGGGGTCCTAACGCTGGTTTTTACCGCCCGCTGGTATTTGGAGTCAGTCAGGAAAGGGTCTAACGCTCACTTTTCAGCCGCGACTTTTCCATACCACAGATCCCCCTAGGCCATTTGCGTATCCTATCTTATCAATGGGATCTTCCTAACGCCGGTGTTTAGAGTCGTGGCTGAAGTGAGAGTTAGAAATCTAACGACAAAACTCTAGCCGCAGAAAAAAGCCAGGAGTTAAAAGCTTTCTGGGCTAACGCCGGTTTATAAAGCTCTTAACTACTGTGCTCTAAAGTACACTAACACCCATAAACTACCTATGTACCCCTAAACCGAGGCCCCCCCACATCGCCGCCACTCTAATAAAAATTTTTAACCCCTAATCTGCCGACCGCACACCGCCGCAACCTACGTTATCCCTATGAACCCTTAATCTGCTGCCCCTAATACCGCCGACCCCTATATTATATTTATTAACCCCTAATCTGCCGACCGGAGCTCACCGCTACTATAATAAATGTATTAACCCCTAATCCGCCTCACTAACCCTATAATAAATAGTATTAACCCCTAATCTGCCCTCCCTAACATCGCCGACACCTAACTTCATGTATTAACCCCTAATCTGCCGACCGGAGCTCACCGCTACTATAATACATTTATTAACCCCTAAAGCTAAGTCTAACCTTAACCCTAACACCCCCCTAAGTTAAATATAATTTAAATATAACGAAATAAATTAACTCTTATTAAATAAATTATTCCTATTTAAAGCTAAATACTTACCTGTAAAATAAACCCTAATATAGCTACAATATAAATAATAATTATATTGTAGCTATTTTAGGATTAATATTTATTTTACAGGCAACTTTGTATTTATTTTAACCAGATACAATAGCAATTAAATAGTTAATAACTATTTAATAACTACCTAGTTAAAATAATTACAAATTACCTGTAAAATAAATCCTAAACTAAGTTACAATTAAACCTAACACTACACTATCAATAAATTAATTAAATAAAATACCTACAATTATCTACAATTAAACCTAACACTACATCTTGGATGACGTAATTTAAAGGAACCTTCATTCGGACTTAGGACGTCGCAAGAAGAGGATGGATCCGCGCCGGAGGTCTTCAACATGGAGCCGCTTGTCATCGGATGAAGATAGAAGATGCCGCTTGTCACCGCTTGGAAGAAGATGGTTGCCGGTCCGGATCTACTCTTCTGCCCGGATAAGATGAAGACTTTGGAGCCTCTTCTGGACCTCTTCAGCCGTCGCTTGATAGAAGACTTCAGCTGGATGATGGATCTCCAGCCCCCGCTTGGGCTTGGATGAAGATTTCGGAGCCTGGAGCGATCGGTGATACCTGGCATGGTGAAGACAAGGTAGGAAGATCTTCAGGGGCTTAGTGTTAGGTTTATTAAAGGGGGGTTTGGGTTAGATTAGGGGTATGTGGGTGGTGGGTTGTAATGTTGGGGGGGTATTGTATGGTTTTTTTTACAGGCAAAAGAGCTGAATTCTTTGGGGCATGCCCCGCAAAGGGCCCTTTTCAGGGCTGGTAAGGTAAAAGAGCTTTTCTATTTTAATTTTAGAATAGGGTAGGGCATTTTTTTATTTTGGGGGGCTTTGTTATTTTATTAGGGGGCTTAGAGTAGGTGTAATTAGCTTAAAATTGTTGTAATATTTTTATTATGTTTGTAATTAATTTTTTTATTTTTTGTAACTTAGCTTTTTTTATTTTTTGTACTTTAGTTAGTTTATTTAATTGTATTTATTTGTAGGTATTGTATTTAATTAATTTATTGATAGTGTAGGGTTAGGTTTAATTGTAGGGATATTATTTAATTAATTTATTGATAGTGTAGTGCTAGGTTTAATTGTAACTTGGGTTAGGATTTATTTTACAGGTAATTTTATAATTATTTTAACTAGGTAGCTATTAAATAGTTATTAACTATTTAATAGCTATTGTACCTGGTTAAAATAAATACAAAGTTGCCTGTAAAATAAATATTAATCCTAAAATAGCTACAATATAATTATTATTTATATTGTAGCTATATTAGGGTTTATTTTACAGGTAAGTATTTAGATTTAAATAGGAATAATTTATTTAATAAGAGTTAATTTATTTTGTTAGATTTAAATTATATTTAACTTAGGGGGGTGTTAGGGTTAAAGTTAGACTTAGCTTTAGGGGTTAATAAATGTATTAGAGTAGCGGTAACGTCCGGTCGGCAGATTAGGGGTTAATACTTGAAGTTAGGTGTCGGCGATGTTAGGGAGGGCAGATTAGGGGTTAATACTATTTATTATAGGGTTAGTGAGGCGGATTAGGGGTTAATAAATTTATTATAGTAGCGGTGAGGCCCGGTCGGCAGATTAGGGGTTAATAATTGTAGGTAAGTGGCGGCGACGTTGGGGGCGGCAGATTAGGGGTTAATAAATATAATATAGGGGTCAGCGGTGTTAGGGGCAGCAGATTAGGGGTACATAGGGATAACATAGGTTGCGGCGGTGTATGGAGCGGCAGATTAGGGGTTAATAATAATATGCAGGGGTCAGCGATAGCGGGGTCAGCAGATTAGGGGTTAATAAGTGTAAGGTTAGGGGTGTTTAGACTCGGGGTACATGTTAGGGTGTTAGGTGCAGACATAGGAAGTGTTTCCCCATAGAAAACAATGGGGCTGCATTAGGAGCTGAACGCTGCTTTTTTGCAGGTGTTAGGTTTTTTTCAGCTCAAACAGCCCCATTGTTTCCTATGGGGGAATCGTGCACGAGCACGTTTTTGAAGCACCCCTTTGGCCGCAGAACTCTAAATCTAGCCGCATGTTACAAAATAAAAAAATCCTAACACTACGAAAGAATAAAAAAACTAACGGCTAGATTACGAGTTTTTGTCGGTAAGGCTTGCGGCTCTAATGCTCCTTTTTTTTCACCGCTACCTTAAGCCAACGGTGGTATTACAGGTTTTTTTAAACCTGGTGTTAGCCGCAAAAAGGTGAACGTTGTTCAGAATTTAGCTCCACATCTCACCTCAATACCAGCGTTGCTTACAGTAGCGGTAAGCTGGCTAAACGTGATTTCCCCATAGGAAACAATGGGGCTGAGCTGGCTGGAAAAAGCAGTGTTCAGCTTCTAACGCAGCCCCATTGTTTCCTATGGGAAAATAAAAAATATGTCTGCTCCTTAACATGAACCCCGAGTCTAAACACCCCTAATCTTACACTTTTTAACCCCTAATCTGCCGCCCCCGACAACGTCGCCACCTGCATTATACTATTAACCCCTAATCTGCCGCTCCGGACACCGCCGCCTTCTACATTATATGTATCAACCCCTAATCTGCTACCCCAACATCGCCGACACCTACATTATAGTTATTAACCCCTAATCTGCCCCCCAACGTCGTCGCAACAATATTAAATAAAGTAACCCCTAATCTTCCGCCGCCAACGTTGCCACCACTATAATAAAGTTATTAACCCCTAAACCTAAGTCTAACCCTGACCCTAACACCTCCCTAATTTAAATATAATTTAAATAAATCTAAATAAAATAACTATCATTAACTAAATTATTCCTATTTAAAACTAAATACTTACCTGTAAAATAAACCATAAGCTAGCTACAATATAAATGATAGTTACATTGTAGCTAGCTTATGATTTATTTTGGTTTTACTTGCAACTTTGTATTTATTTTAACTAGGTACAATAGCTATTAAATAGTTATTAACTATTTAATAGCTACCTAGCTAAAATAAGTACAAAATTACCTGTAAAATAAATCCTAACCTAAGTTACAATTACACCTAACACTACACTATCATTAAACTAATTACCTAAACTACCTACAATTAATTACAATTAAAAAAACAAACACTAAATTACGAAAAAAATAAACACTAAATTACAGAAAATAAAAAAATTACTAGAAGTTTAAACTAATTACACCTAATCTAAGCCCCCTAATAAAAAAAAGCTCCCCAAAATAATAAAATGCCCTACCCTATACTAAATTACAAATAGCCCTTAAAAGGGCCTTTTGCGGGGCATTGCCCCAAAGTAATCAGCTCTTTTACCTGTAAAAAAAAGAATACAATACCCCCAACATTACAACCCACCACCCACACACCCCTACTCTAAAACCCACCCAATTGACCTTGCATTCTATTGGCTGATCCAATCCGCCAATTGGATTGAACTTCAATCCGATTGGCTGATTAAATCAACCAATCAGATTTTTCCTACCTTAATTCTGATTGGCTGATAGAATCCTATCAGCCAATCAGAATTCGAGGGACGCCATCTTGGATGACATCATTTAAAGGAATATTCATTCGTCGTTAGTCGTCGGTCTAGAAGGATGTTCTGCGTCTTCAAGATGGAGCCGTTCCTCGTCGGATGGATGAAGATAGAAGATGCCGCTTGGATGAAGCCTTCTCCCGGTCCGGATGTCCTCTTCTGCCCCGGATAGGATGAAGACTTCTGCCGGTCTGGATGTCCTCTTCTGATGAAGCCTTCTCCCGGTCCGGATGTCCTCTTCTGCCCCGGATAGGATGAAGACTTCTGCCGGTCTGGATGTCCTCTTCTGGCCCATTGGATGAAGACTTCTGGACGGATCGGATGACCACTGGTGCCCGGCTGGGTGAAGACGGCTCAAGGTAGGGTGATCTTCAATGGGGTAGTGTTAGGTTTTTTTAATGGGGTATTGGGTGGGTTTTAGAGTAGGGGTGTGTGGGTGGTGGGTTGTAATGTTGGGGGCTATTTGTAATTTAGTATAGGGTAGGGCATTTTATTATTTTGGTCTGCTTTTTTATTTTATTAGGGGGCTTAGATTAGGTGTAATTAGTTTAAACTTCTTGTAATTTTTTTTATTTTCTGTAATTTAGTGTTTATTTTTTTTCGTAATTTAGTGGGGTTTTGTTTTCGTAATTTAGTTTATTGAATTTAATTGTAATTAATTGTAGGTAGTTTAGGTAATTAATTTAATGATAGTGTAGTGTTAGGTGTAATTGTAACTTAGGTTAGGATTTATTTTACAGGTAATTTTGCACTTATTTTAGCTAGGTAGTTATTAAATAGTTAATAACTATTTAATAACTAGTGTACCTAGTTAAAATAAATACAAAGTTGCCTGTGAAATAAATATAAATCCTAAGCTAGCTACAATGTAACTATTAGTTATATTGTAGCTATCTTAGGGTTTATTTTATCTGTAAGTATTTAGTTTTAAATAGGAATAATTTATTTAATTTTGTTAAATTTATTTATTTTAAATTAAATTTGATTTAAGTTAGGTGGGGGTAGGGTTAGGTTTAGACTTAGGTTTAGGGGTTAATAAATTTAATATAGTTGCGGCGACGTTGGAGTGGCAGATTAGGGGTTAATAAATGTAGCTAGGTGTCGGCGATGTTAGGGCAGACAGATTAGGGGTTAACAAAATGTAACTAGTGTTTGTGAGGCGGGAGTGCGGCGGTTTAGGGGTTAATACATTTATTAAAGTGGCGGCGATGTCCGGTCGGCAGATTAAGGGTTAATAAGTGTAGTTAGGTTGCGGCGACATTGGGGGCGGCAGATTAGGAGTTAATAAATATAATGTAGGTGTCAGCGATGTTAGGGGCAGCAGATTAGGGGTTTATAGGTATAATGTAGATGGCAGCAATGTCCTGTCGGCAGATTAGGGGTTAAAACAAATAATTTTAGTGTTTACGATGTGGGGGGGGCCTCGGTTTAGGGGTTAATAGGTAGTTTATGGGTGTAAGTGTACTTTGTAGCACTTTAGTTAAGAGCTTTATGTTCCGGCGTTAGCCCATAAAACTCTTAACTACTGACTTTTAAATGCGGTAGGAGTCTTGACAGGAGAGGGTCTACCGCTCACTTCTTCCAAGACTCGTAATACCAGCGTTAGGCAAGTCCCATTAAAAAGATAGGATACGCAATTGACGTAAGAGGATTAGCGGTAGCCTCGAGTCGCGGAAGAAAAGTGAGCGGTAGACCCTTTCCTGCCTGACTCGTAATACCAGCGGGCGTTAAAAAGCAGCGTTGGGACCTGCTCGTAATCTAGGCGTAACATTATAAAAAAAAACACTAAAATTATAAAAAATTATAAATTAAATTGTCCAAAATAATAAAAATAAAACTTAATCTAATACCCCTATAAAAACAGAAAAGCCCCCCAAAATAAAAACACCCCTAATCTAACAATAAACTACCAATAGCCCTTAAAAGGGCCTTTTGTAGGGCATTTCCCTGAAGCAATCAGCTATTTT
Source organism: Bombina bombina (assembly GCF_027579735.1). Lineage (NCBI taxonomy): Eukaryota > Metazoa > Chordata > Amphibia > Anura > Bombinatoridae > Bombina > Bombina bombina. Next base: position 633,671,417 of record NC_069500.1, read on the forward strand.
ACCTAAAAAAAATTACAAAGTACCCCCTAACAGTAAAACCCCCCCACCCAACCAACCACCCCAAAATAAAAAAAAATAACTCTAAAAAAACCTAAGCTACCCATTGCCCCTAAAGGAGCATTTGTATGGGCATTGCCCTTAAAAAGGCAATCAGCTCTTTAGTGCCCAATAAAATAATAAAAAACCCTAATCTAAAAAAAATCACCACAAAAAATAAAAAAGAAACCTAAACCTAACCCCAAAAAATGTACTTACAGTTCTTGAAGTCCGGACATCCATTTTGATCCAGGTGGCGACAAGTCTTTATCCAGGCGGCGACATCTTCATCCATCACAGGGGCATCTTCTATCTTCATCCCGGTGGCGCGAAGCTGTGGCGTCGAGCTAAGAAGAACCGGCGGCGACGACATCCAGCACAGAGCCTCCTCTTCATGCGATCTCCGTTGTAAACTAAAGATTGAATGCAAGGTACCCCTTTTATATTTGGGGTACCTTGCATTCCTATTGGCTGAAATTTTCAAATCAGCCAATAGGATGAGAGCTGCTTAAATACTATTGGCTGATTTGAGGCTGATTGCTTCAGGGCAATTCCCCACAAAAGGCCCTTTTAAGGGCTATTGGTAGTTTATTGTTAGATTAGTGGGTGTTTTTATTTGGGGGGGGGTTTGTAATGTTAGTTTGTAGTGTTAGGATTTTTTAATTTTGTAACTTAGTTTTTTATTATTTGTTTATTTTAGTTTTTTTAAATAGTTATGTTAGGTTTATTTATAGTTTAAGTAAGTTTTTATTCATTTTAAGATAGCTATATTGCAACTTTAATTTAAAGTTAGTGGGTGTTAGGTTTAGGGGTTAAAAGTTTAATTGAGTGTGTCTTGATGTGGGGGTGGCAGTGTAGGGGTTAATAGGTTTAGTTTAGTAGTTGCAATGTGGGGGTGGGCGGTTATGGGGTTAATAGCTTTATTATAGTAGTTGCGATGTGGGACACAGCGGTTTAGGGGTTAATAGATTTTTTTATAGTAGTTGCGATGTGGGGAGCCTGTGGTTCTGGGTTAATAGGTTTAGTTTAGTAGTTGCGATGTGGGGGGTCGGCGGTTTAGGGGATAATAGCTTTATTTAGGGTTTAATAGCTTTATTTAGGTGTTAGCGATGTGGGAGGGCGGTTTAGGGGTTAATCACTTTATTTAGTGTTGGCAATGTCGGGGGGCGGCGGATTAGGGGTATTTAAACTAGAGAGGTTTATGTTAGGGTGTTAGGTTTTTACGTAACCTTCTTGTCCCTATAGACATTAATGGGGATTGCATTACAACGATCGCCATTCCGTGATCCCAGGTGTTATATCCATTGATGTCTATGGAGGAAAACATGCACAAGCACATCAATTCAGGCCTTGGCTTTTGTGCGGTATGGAGCTTAACGCAAAGCACAAGAAGGTTTTTCTGTAACTTGTAATGCCAGTGCTATGGAAAGAGCGGTACCGCTAAATTTTTACCGTTATTTACGCACCAGGTTTAGTGCACAACTTGTAATCTTGGTGATTGTCTTTTGGACCTTCAACAATATCTGCACTACATTACAGCAATAGTTACTACTTTGCTAATCTACTTTGATTTCAATAATAAAAAAAACTTTAAAGTTCTAAATGACTAGTTAATTTAGTACAAGAAGAATATTTTTCCTTTTTTCCTTTCTTAAACATTGAATAACTTTTTTTCTTCTGTGTTAGTAACTTTTAACCCCTGTATTTAAATATTTATTTATATATATATATATATATATATATATATAAAAATATATATATATATATATATATATACATATATATACACACACACACACACACACATATACTTTTGCTTCTGAATATAGCACTATAGAGCAAAAAAGTAAAGAGCTTTGACTGTCAGCTTTGCTTTAAGAATACTGTCCAGTCTTAAGAATATCAATTTTTCTCAGAACATTTAAGCACAACTCATTTGAAACACAGATAGAATAACAAGAACTTTTCTAACTGTATGTATGTTCATCATATACTGAAAGTTAAGCAGTCACTTATTGCTTCAAGAGACACTTTGCAAAATTGAAAAAGAAGGGGTAAATTACTTTGTGGTTGAAAAACAGTCTGTTTAACTGATCAAAATGCTGTCAAGAGATTGTACCATTAGTTTCAAGGATGACTGTAGAGGCTGAGCTTAATGTCTTGAAGTAGCTGAGATAAATGAGTCTCAAATCAATAAGCTGGAATCTAAACTTTCTGTATTGCTGGGTTTATAGCTTTTGTTTGCATTGTAAGGACATTTCCTGAAGGTACTTGAGAGTAATATTCCAAAACACCATATCAATTATGCTTTTGAAACTTTTCTTGAACTTTTATCCTTTTGATAGTTCTTGTGGGGTTTGGAATAAAACGGTTTCTTTGTTTCCCCTTTAGTGTTATAAGAATTCAGTCACAGCAAACTAATATGTACTTTTGTTCTCATAACTATAGTACAAAATATTGTCGTCCTGTGAAAGCACTTTATTCACAGCATTCTAAAGAAAAATGTATATACAAATATTCTATTACAAGTGTGTTTGTAGAAAAGTCCTATATATATATATATATATATATATATATATATATATATATATATATATATATATATATAAATATATATATATATATATATATATATATATATATATTCTATCCAAAGCACTGTGAGGATTTAGGACAAAGTCGTTAAATGAAACTGCCAAGCCATTTCATTTCTGGAATGCATTCTGTAAATCACGTTACCACTGCTACCAATAGTAAACAATCAACGTCACCTACGACTTTGGGCTAGATTAAGTTGCATGCTATTTAGCGTTCTCACTCAGGCGTTAACTTCGATAGATGTAAGTTTTTTGCGCAAAGCCAAACTTAGAATAAAAAGCGTTAACGTATTCTCCCATAGACTTCTATGGAGCGTGAAAAGTGGAAAAACCCAACACCCTTACACGCAAATTTGATTGTGTTTAACCAAGTGTACTAAGCTGACATGAAATATGAATATTTCACATTCCATTGTTATTCACATTTCAACTTAAAATATGTGCGGTACTTCCGATGCATGCAAAGAGCCACAATTAACCCCTTTTTGCCCACGCACCACAGTTAGCATGCCACTCGTAATCTAGCCCTTTCAAACTTTGCTAGATCAGGTATGGCTTTTCTCGCTGACCTTGTGGAATTATCTTAAAAATAAATGGGCAGTTCATATGAGAGGCAAGATGTATCCTATAGAAAGTAAAGTAGTTCGCTGAAAAGGGAAATTTCACTGGGTAGAGCAAAGTTAGCAGTTAGCAGGGGGCGCACTTTAAAAATTATATTCTGCATCCTGCAATTTGTTTTAAATATATGTTTCTATATTTATATGATAATGTTAATGTAATATATATACTGTATATATATATGTATAACTATCTATACCTATATCTATATGAATAGTTATATAGATGTAGATATATAAATAAAATATAAAGAAATATGCTTTTAAAATAAAAATAAAATTTTCCTTTATGTGAAGAACATTGGAATGTTAGTGTGGTTGTGAAATCTGAAGTACGGAAGTTAGTGAGTGTTGGGTTTTGCTCGCGCTCAAAAGTTTTACTTTCAACTTTGTAATACGCACGCTAACCCAAGATGGTGCAAGATGGTGTCACCCAGTTTGTAAATGCAGAACTTCCCTAACCATCACTTGAAATTAATATTTATAAAGTTATAGTATATATAGACTCGTATATATAAAAATATAAATTTGAAATAAAAATTAGACATGTGCAATTAGTTTCGGATGAATTTAGTTTTTGGATGAATTTTGGCAGGTTCGGAGATTCGAATTAATCCGAATTTCCGAATCAGCACCAAAACTAAAATCCCGAAAAATTCCGAAAATGAATAAATCAGTTTCTGAATTTTCGGATCCATTCTTTATTCATAATTTTTCATTGTTCTAATCTAAACCACAGTTCCCCGACACCACCGACACTAACTAAATCACTAAATAAAGCTATTAACCCCTAAACTGCAATTCCCGACATCGCCGACACTAACTAAACCTATTAACCCGTAAACCACACTTCCCCGACATCGCCAACACTATATAAACCTATTAACACCTAAACTGCCGTTCCCAAATATCACCAACACTAACTAAAACTATTAACCCGTAAAACCGCAGTTCCCTGACATTGCCGACACTAACTAAACGTATTAAACCATAAACCGCCATACACCCACATCGCCAACACTAACTAAAACACTAAATAAACTTATTAACCCCTAAACTACCACCCCCACATCACCAACACTAATTAAACTTATTAACCCCTAGACCGCCGCCCCCCCCCACATCTCAACAACCTAAATTAAACTATATTAACCACTAAACCTAACACCCCCTAGCTTTAACATAATTAAAATAGACCTTAATTAAAGTTACAATTATTAACTAACTACCTATTTAAAAATAAATACAAACTTACCTGTGAAATAAAAATAAAACCTAATCTAAAACTAAAAAATCCTAATATTACTAAAAATAAAAAAACCTAACATTACTAAAAAAAAAAAAAAAATAAGATTACTAAAAAATTTAAATTACAGTTACAAAAAATAATAAATACTAACATTTAAAAAAATAAAAAACCTACCATTACAAAAAATAACGAACAAAATTATCCAAAACAATAAAAGTTATTCCTATCCTAATACCCGGTTTAAAAAAAAAAACACCCCAAAATAAAAAAAACCTGATCTATAATAAACTACCAAGGGCCCTTAAAAGCCAGACAGATAGTTAATTGTGCTACTGCACTGTTACAGAGATCTCTGGCAACCCAAGGGTTACAGGTTCGATCCCGGCAAGGTCCACTCAGCCTTTCATCCTTACGAGGTCAGTAAAATGAGTACCATTAAGTTGGGTAATAATAATACCTGTAATCAGTGCCACAAGTCGATTAAGTTCGAGGTTGTGCGCTATCCAATTATTAAAAGGGCATTGACCTAAAGTTAACAGCTCTTTTGCTAAAAAAAATTACAACAAACACCCCCTAACATTACAAACCCCAAACCCACAAAATAAAAAAACCTACCTAAAAAAATCCTAATCTACCCATTGCCCTGAAATGGGCATTTGTATGGGCATTGCTCTTAAAAGGGCATTCAGCTCTTTTACAGCCCATAAAAGGGCATTCAGCTCTTTTTCAGCCCATTAAAAAAAGCACTAATCTAAAAAAAAAAACACCCCAAAAAAACAAAAAAAAATACCTAACACTAACCCTAAAATCGGTACTCACAGTTGCTGAAGTCCAGCGAAAGATCATCATCCCAGCGATGAAGCATCTTCATCCAGACGGCTCCATCTGTATCCATCGCGGGACCAGCATCTTCTATCTTCATCCCAGCGGCGCGGTCGATGGATGCGCAGAGGCGGAGGTCCAGGCGAGTTCCATAGGTCCAATGTGGAGTTCCTCTTCCTGTGATTGCCTGCTGCACACTGAAGATTGAATGCAAGGTACGCCTTTTATATTGGGGTACCGTTGCATTCCTATTGGCTGAAAAATTCAGCCAATAGGAATGAGAGCTGCTTAAATCCTATTGGCTGATTTGAACAGCTAATAGGATTTAAGCATCTCTCATTCCTATTGGCTGATTGGAATTTTCTAAAGCTGGCTAATACTTTTATCTGTGATGCCAGTATGCGAGTTGTTAGGCTGGGAGACAAGATTTCTAGTTTTGCAATACTAGCCCGCAGAGCCCTTAAAGTTTTGGTCTGTGGATGTGACTTCTAAATCCAAGCTTCTATCTCTACCTTTTGAGGGTAAAACTTTATTTGGTCCTAGTCTGGCAGAGATTATTTCCACAGTTACTGGTGGAAAGGAAGTTTTTTTTAACACTGGATAAGAAGAATAGACCCAAGGGTCATCAAACTTCTAATTTTCGTTCCTTTTGTAACTTCAAGGGACAGAGATCTTCCTCATCCTCTAAATCTGAGCAAGCCAAGACTTTTTGAAGAGCTAGCCAGTCCTGGAACCAGGGTAAGCAATCCAGAAAGCCTTCCGCTGAGGCTAAGTCAGCATGAAGGGGCCGCCCCCAATCAAGTTCTGGATCAGGTTGGGGGCAGGTTTTCCTTTTTTCACCAGGCTTGGATTCACAACGTTCCAGATCCTTGAGCTGTTGATGTAGTCTCCCAGGGATACAGGATAGGATTCAAGTATTGTTCCCCTAGGGACAGATTCCTATTATCAAGATTATCTGTAAACCAGGTAAAGAGAGAGGCCTTCTTAAACTGCGTAAGGGATTTGTCCTCTCTGGGAGTTATTATCCCAGTTCCTCTAACAAAACAGGGTCAGGAAATTTATTCCAATCATTTTTTAGTTCCCAAAAAGGAGGGAACTTTTCGACCCATTCTAGACTTAAAGTCTCTCAACAAGTTTCTCAAGGTTCTGTCCTTCAAAATGGAGACTATTCGTTCTATTCTCCCTCTAGTTCAGGATGGTCAGTTTATGACCACTATAAAGCTAAAGGATGCATATTTTCATGGTCCTATCCACAGGGAACATTTCAAGTTCCTGAGGTTTGCTTTTTTGGATCAACATTTCCAATATGTATCCCTGCCTTTCGGCCTCCCCACTGCTCCTCGAATCTTTGCAAAGGTTCTAGGGGCTCTTTTGTCTGTGGCCAGATCTCTAGGAATTGCAGTGGCTCCTTACCTGAATGATATCTTGGTCCAGGCCCATCTTTTCAGTTAGCAAGATCCCATACAGATTCTCTGTTAGCTATTCTCCGTTCTCACAGGTGGAAGGTGAATCTAGGGAAAAGTTCCTTGGTGCAAAATACCAGGGTATGTTTCCTGGGTACAATGATAGACTTAGTATCTAAGAAGATTTTTTTTACGGAGGTCAGAAAATTCAAGCTTCTGAAGGCCTGTCGTTCTCTTCAGTCCTCTGTCCATCCATCGGTAGCTGTATGCATGGAATTAATTGGTCTCACGGTGGCATCCATCAACATTATTCCATTTGCTCACTTCCATCTGAGACCTCTACAGTTATGTATGCTCAATCAATGGAATGGAGACCACTAGGATCTCTCTCAGAAGATAGTTTTAGACTCTCAGACAAGGATGTCTCTGTCTTGGTGGAGTGCTCAGGGACTTTGGACTCTGGAGAAACCTGCTTCCCTATAAATATCCTAGAATTTAGAGCAATTCTCAATGCTCTATTATCTTGGCCTCAACTGAGTTTAGTCCGGTGTATCAGATTTTAATCGGACAACATCAATTCGGTGGCATATATCAACCACCAAGGAGGAACTTGGAGCTTGTTATGTATGAAGCAGGTCACTCGCATTCTTCAGTGGGCAGACTCTATCAATTGTTATCTCTCTGCCATTCATATCCCAGGGGTGGACAACTGGGAAGCGGATTATCTGAGCAGGCAGACATTTCATCCAAGGGGATGGGCTCTCCATCCGGAGGTGGCTTTCTCTATGTTAACCCTCAAGTGGATCTGATGGCATCTCATTTAAACGCCAAATTTCCAAGATATGGAGCAAGATCATGAGATACTCGAGCAGCTCTGGTAGATGCCCTGGCAATGCTTTCGGGATTTCAGTCTAATTCATCTGTTTCCTCCAGTTGCCCTTGTTTCCTCGGGTGATAGCTTGCATCAAACAGGAGCAGGCTTCAGTGATTCTAATAGCTCCAGCGTGGCCTCACAGAACTGGTTTGCGGACCTAGTGAGGATGTCATCATTTCCCTCGTGGAAATTGCCTCTGAGGAAGGATCATCTACTTCAGGGGTCCCTTCCTCCATTCGAACTTAGTCTCTCTGAAGCTGAATGCTTGGAGATTGAATGCTTAGTCTTGTCCAAATTAGGTTTTTCTGTGAAGGTTATTGAGACTATGATTCAGGCTTTTAAGTCTGTTACTCGCAAGATTTATTATAAGGTATGGCGTAAATACATTAATTGGGGCAGATCTAGGGTTTTTTCTTGAAGTCAGGTGAGAATTCCTTGTATTCTGTCATTTCTTAAGGAGGACATGGAGAAGGGTTTATTAGTCAGTACCCTAAAGTGTCAGATTTTGGTTCTGTCGATTCTTCTGCAGAATCGTCTGGCAATTTTGCCAGATGTTCAATCTTTTGTCCAGGCTTTGGTTAGAATCAGACCTGTGTTTAGGTCAATTGCTCCTCCTTGGAGTCTTAATCTGGTTCTTAAAGTTCTGCAGCAGGTTCCATTTGAGCCTATGTATTCTGTTGATATCAAGTTATTGTCCTGAAAGGTTTTGTTTCTGCTGGCAATTCCCTCTGCCCATTGTGTTCGTAGCTTTTGGCTTTACAGTGTGATTTTCCTTATATTATTCTTCATGCGGATAAGGCGGTTCTCCATACTAAGTTAGGATTTCTACCTAAGGTGGTTTTGTAACACAATATTAACCAATAAATTGTTTTTACTTCAATTTGTCCATTGTTTTTACTTCAATTTGTCCTAATCCTTCCTCTAAGAAGGAGCGGTTATTGCACTATCTCAATGTTGTGTCTGCTTTACGGTTCCATTTACAGGCTAGAAAGATTTTTGGCAATGTTCTTCTCTTTTTGTTGTCTTTTCAGGTAAACAAAGGGGTCAGAAGGCTACTTCTTCTACTCTCTCTTTCTGGTTAAGAAGTGTTATTTGATTGGCTTATGAGACAGCTGGACAACAGCCTCCAGAGAAAATTACGGCTCACTCCACTAGGGCTGTCGCTTCCTCTTGGGCATTTAAAAATTATGCTTTTATGGAAAAAAAATTGCAAGGTGGCCACTTGGTCATCATTGCATACTTTTTCCAAATTTTCCAAATTTGATGTTTTTGCCTCAGCTGAAGCTTCTTTTTGGAGAAAAATGGTGGTGCCTTCTGTTTAGGTTCACCTGTCTTGTGTATACCTCCCTTCCATTCTGTGGACTTTGGTATTGGTTCCCACTAGTAATTGAATGGATTTGTGGACTCTCCATGCCATTGAAAAGAAAACATAATTTATACTTACCTGATCAATTGTTTTCTTTCCTGGCATGGAGAATCCACGACCCGCCCTTATTTTTAAGATGGCTTTTTGTCATTTTTCTAAACCTCAGTCACCTCTTTACCCTTTGTGTCTTCTTCTCTTTCCATAATTCCTTGGCTGAATGACTGGGGATTGTGGGTAGTGGGAGGATTCTTGAAGCTTTGCTGGGGTGTTCTTTGCCTCCACCTGGTGGCCAGGAGTTGAATTCCCACTAGTAATTGAATGGATTTGTGGACACTCCATGCCAGGAAAGAAAATAATAGCTCCGCGCTGCCACTGCTCCACGCCACCTGGATGAAGATAGAAGATGCCCCCATGATGGAGGAAAATGTCGCCGCCTGGATGAAGACTTCTCGCTGCCTGGATGAAGATGGATGCCCGGACTTCAGGAACTGTGAGTAGATTTTCTGGGGTTAGTGTTATATCTTTTTTATTTTTTGGGGTGGGTTTTCTTTTTAGATCATGGCTTTTTATGGGTGAAAAAGATCTGAATGCCCTTTTAAGGGCAATTCCCATACAAATGCCCCTTTAGGGGCAATGGGTAGCTTAGGGTTTTTTTAGACTTAGGTTTTTTTTATTTTGGGGGTTTGGATTGTGGGGGTTTACTTTTAGAGAGGACTTTGTAATTATTTAGGTAAAGGAGCTGTTTAACTTAGGGCAATGCCCTACAAAAGGCCCTTTTAAGGGCTATTGGTAGTTTATTGATAGGTTAGGGGGTGTTTTTATTTTGGGGTGGCTTTTTTGTTTTTATAGGGCTATTAAATTAGGTTTAATTTTTATTATTTTGGATCATTTCGTTTATTATTTTGTAATCTTAGATTTTTTTTATTTGTAGTAATGTTAGTGGGGTTATTTTTAGTAATGTTAGAATTTTTTTATTTTTTTTGTAGTGTTAGGTTTTTTTAATCATGTAATTTTTCTTAAAATAGTTATGTTAGGTTTATTTATGGAGCTGATTCAAGAAAGTCCCATAAATAAAAGTCAATGAAATAAAATAAAACAATTTACACAAATATGCGCCCCAAGCAACTCCCAGCTGCTCAAAACACTTCAGCCGGCAAAACAAAGAGCTGCGAGTTAGTGACGTGTAGTCAGTGGGCGTGGCCTAACACATTTCGTACCAGGCTTCCTACTTCGTCAGAGGCTGCCCACTAAAGAACTTAACCGTCTATATGAATTGTTGGGGAGTGGCTTACATGATCAAGCTCCTCCAATCATTGACTGTAAAAATTGGAACTGTTCTGCTGGAGAAAAGAGATTAAAGGGCCAATAAACCCAAAATCTTTCTTTCATGATTCAGATAGAGAATAGAAATTTAAACAACATTACAATTTACTTCCATTATTTATTTTGCTTCATTTTTAAATATCCTTAGTTGAAGAAAAAGCAATGCACATGGTGAGCCAATCACACGAGGCTTCTATGTGCAGCAACCAATCAGCAGCTAGTGAGCATATCTAGATATGCTTTTCATCAAAGAATATCAAGATAATAAAACAAATTAGATAATATAAGTAAATTAGAAAGATGTTTAAAATTGCATGCTCTTTCAAAATCATAAAAGAAAAAATGTGGATGGCATGTTCCTTTAAGGCCAACAGCTCTCTTATACATGTTGGACATAGAAAAACAAGCATTTATAGTGTCTAAGTAGGTTATTCAGAATACTACTTAAAATTCATCCATTCACAAAAAAACATTTGATGGTATTAAAGGTACAATATTATCTATACAGCTCATTAAACAACAGAACACATACGATAATGATCCTAATAAGATCATGAAAATGTAAAATATATGCAATTAATAAATTACATCTCAAATTTAATAGGATACTAAGTAAGACAACAACACTCTGTAAACATATGTAAATTTTGCCATATGATCAAGACAGATAGAAGACCACATGTGTGGTCTTACAATTCATGGAGCTCTTGATGTTATATACTTTGCTGTATTGAAGAGAGACAATATTTAAGTTGTCTTTATCTATGTGAGTACAACTTAAACACCCCTTTCTGCCACATTTATAAAAAAAAACTTTGGTTTTCTTCTGCAACCAATTATCCTGGTTTTGTCCCTAAGTTTGGTGGGTGCCAAAAGATTTTTCAAATTCTGATTTTTTCTAAAAATCATTTGTGGTCTTTGAGTGAAGACTGTTTTAAGCACTGGATCCTGTAGTAGAACAGACCAATGCATTTTAAAAACTATCTCTATTTGACTAGATGACCTACAAAATCTGGTGATAAACAGTGGTTGATCTCCCGGCATCCTTTCTCTTTCCTTTTTAGTTTTACTTTACAATAAATTTGTCCTATCTAGACTTCTTGCTCTAAAATTAGCTTTTTGCACTAGAGAGGGATCATAACCTTTGTTCAGAAAACGTTCTTTAAGGACCACTGACTCCTTATCGAAAGTATCCACATTCGTGCAGTTCCTCCTGACTCACTGGAACTGCCCGAATGGGATATTTCCGATTAATTTCTCATGATGTTCACTCTCAGCATGCAAATAAGCATTTGTATCAGTGTCTTTTCTAAAAAGACCCGTGACAATTTCACTACCAGTGGAAGTTATATCAAGAAAGGTAATGTAATCAAAACTATGACACTCAGTGAATCTGAGGTTGAGCAGGTTTCAGTTTGCATATGATACAAGGTTTACAATTTCATGCTCTGGTCCTTGCCATAGGATAAGAATATCATCTATGAACCAAAACCATCTCACTATGTAATCCATAAAAGGGTTGTTTGAAAAAATATACATCTCCTCCTACCACCCCATATACAAATTAGCAAAATGTGGGGCAAATGTTGTCCCCATTGCAGTCCAGGTGGTTTGAAGATAAAATTCCCCCTCAAATAAAAAGTAATTATTTTTCCAAATAAAATCAATGCTATCGATAATAAAAGCTCATTGATTAAAATCGATATAATTTGTTTTTCTAACATAATATTCTACAACTGAAAGACCCAAATCATGTGGTATGGCTCTATACAGCGAAGAGACATCTAACATTATCCACATATAGTCATCATTCCATTTACATTTAGATAATTGGTTGATGACATCTGTACTGTCTCTAATATATGATTGCTGACAATTTTACCATTGGTTTTAGTATGGTATCCACATATTGAGACAATTTCGTGGTCAGGGATCCCATTCCCAAAACTATCGGGCGACCTGGGGGATCAACTAATTGTTTATGGATTTTAGGCAGGTGGTAGAACACTGCAATTCTGAGTTCCACCACCTGCACAAACCCACATTCTGATTTGTCAAGTATCCCCTGGTTGTTAGCTGTAGTAATTAAGGCATTATACTGATCTTTGAATGCTTTCGTGGGATTTGTTTTTAATTTCACGTAAGTATTTGTATCTCCCAGTAACCGATAATCTTCTTTATTTTGCAGCACTATCCTTCCTCCCTTGTCTGCCTTACAGATTATTAAATTGCTATCATGTTTGAGTTCTTCTAAAGCTTCTTTCTCTTTCAAACTGAGATTAAAATGTTTAGAGTTATAGTTGTTGCTACAAATTTTCTCTAAATCGCGAAGAATAAGATTACCTTGGGTTTATAAGGGGTAAAAAGTGGAATTAGGTTTCAAGTCTGCATGGTGCATTTTTAGTTCAAACGCTTCTGTTTCTAATTCCTCTAGAGTCCTCACTAGATTTTGGGAATCGGCTACACTTTGTATATCCACACTTTCTCTTTCCAGATCAAATAAACAGTCTAGAGTCATAGGGGGGTAGTTATCAACGTGTCAACTTTTCTGCCTTCTCCGGCCCAATACGCCCGCCTAAGCTCGCCTACCTTCGCCGCCGCGGACCTGAAAAAATATGCCTAAGTTATCAAATAAAGCTGTCAAAAAGCCGCGGGGCGATGAGCAGCGGACTGTGAGAGTTATCACTCATCCGATCTCGCTGCTCTTCGGCTGTTTGACAGCTTTCTTGCTAGCCTGTCACTAAGCAACCACACTAAACTACACTGTTCTACCCCCTATACCGGCGCCCCCGGAGCCCCCCGCAACTAAATAAAGTTACTAACCCCTAAACCGCCGCTCCTAGACCCTGCCGCAAGTCTTATAAATGTATTAACCCCTAAACCGCCGCTCCTAGACCCCGCCGCAAGTCTTATAAATGTATTAACCCCTAAACCGCCGCTCCCTGAACCCGCCGCAACCTATATTAAATTTATTAACCCCTATCCTGCCCCCCCTACACAGTCGCCACCTATAATAAATTTATTAACCCCTATCCTGCCCCCCACTACACCGCTGCCACTGTAATAAAATTATTAACCCCTAAACCTAAGTCTAACCCTAACACCCCCTAACTTAAATATTAATTAAATAAATCTAAATAATATTTCTATTATTAACTAAGTTAATCCTATTTAAAACTAAATACTTACCTATAAAATAAACCCTAATATAGCTACAATATAAATAATAATATTGTAGCTATCTTAGGATTTATTTTTATTTTACAGGTACCTTTCAATTTATTTTAACTAGGTACAATAGCTATTAAATAGTTATTAAATATTTAATAGCTTACCTAGATAAAATAAAGAGAAATGTACCTGTAAACTAAAAACTAACCTAAGTTACAATTACACCTAACACTACACTACGCTTAAATAAATTATTCCTATTTAAAACTAAATACTTACCTGTAAAATAAACCCTAAGATAGCTACAATATAATTAATAATTACATTATAGCTATCTAAGGCCTAGATTTAGAGTTCGGCGGTAGCCGTCAAAACCAGCGTTAGAGGCTCCTAACGCTGGTTTTGGGCGCCCGCTGGTATTTGGAGTCAGTGATTAAAGGGTCTAACGCTCACTTTTCAGCCGCGACTTTTCCATACCGCAGATCCCCCTACGCCATTTGCGTAGCCTATCTTTTCAATGGGATCTTTCTAACGCCGGTATTTAGAGTCGTTTCTGCAGTGAGCGTTAGAGCTCTAACGACAAGATTCCAGCCGCCTGAAAATAGCAGGAGTTAAGAGCTTTCTGGCTAACGCCGGTTTATAAAGCTCTTAACTACTGTACCCTAAAGTACACTAACACCCATCAACTACCTATGTACCCCTAAACCGAGCTCCCCCCACATCGCCGCCACTCGATTAAAATTTTTAACCCCTAATCTGCCGACCGCCACCTACGTTATACTTATGTACCCCTAATCTGCTGCCCCTAACCACGCCGACCCCTATATTATATTTATTAACCCCTAACTTGCCCCCCACAACGTCGCCGCAAGCTACTTAAAATAATTAACCCCTAATCTTCCGACCGCAAATCGCCGCCACCTACGTTATCCCTATGTACCCCTAATCTGCTGCCCCTAACATCGCCGACCCCTATGTTATATTTATTAACCCCTAATCTGCCCCCCACAACGTCGCCGACACCTGCCTACACTTATTAACCCCTAATCTGCCGAGCGGACCTGAGCGCTACTATAATAAAGTTATTAACCCCTAATCCGCCTCACTAACCCTATCATAAATAGTATTAACCCCTAATCTGCCCTCCCTAACATCGCCGACACCTAACTTCAATTATTAACCCCTAATCTGACGACCGGAGCTCACCGCTATTCTAATAAATTGATTAACCCCTAAAGCTAAGTCTAACCCTAACACTAACACCCCCCTAACTTAAATATAATTTTTATCTAACGAAATAAATTAACTCTTATTAAATAAATAATTCCTATTTAAAGCTAAATACTTACCTGTAAAATAAATCCTAATATAGCTACAATATAAATTATAATTATATTATAGCTATTTTAGGATTAATATTTATTTTACAGGCAACTTTGTAATTATTTTTTTTTTTTTTTTTTTTTTTTTTTTTTTTTTTTTTTTTTTAAGAGCTTCAAGAGCATATATGTAACTGACAAAGGTACATAATACGGCACTTGTAAAACATTACAAAGTATGGAACAATTACATATAAGAAAAGCATAATAGAAAATGCTGGGTGTCAAGGTCCATTGTCTGTTAATCTCCCAAACTTTCCCGCCACCTCTCAGGGTGGGAGTGTTGGAGGCCAGAATCCACAAGGAGACAGACATTGTTTTAGTAGTCCAGAAAAAAAAAATCAGCATTTTCCTGTGTAATATAAAGGTTATGTCATAGCTGTTCACCTCAAAATCACAAAATAACCATTGGATATTGGAAATCAAATATATTAATCAACCATACTGAGATTATATCAAGTTGTTAAACAGGAAAAAAGAAGAAAAAGAAAGAGAAGAAAAAAAAAAAAAAAAAAAAAAAAAAAAAAAAGGGGGGGGGGAGTGGGGTGTGTGGGAGGAAGGTTGTGGGGGAAGAGGGCAGGGGGGAAAGGGGTTCATTCGAGGGAAGGGAATAGGAGGCTGGATGGACAAATTTGGTCATGTAGTGTTAGAAAAGACCAGGGGTAGGGAGCCATGGGTCTCCCGCACTTTTGGTAGTGAGAGTCATTTCGGGCCGTACGCCCAGATCTTGACCTGGAGGTCCATTGAACCATGAATGTGGGAAACATAGGATTCCATTTTCTTGATAAAATGTAAGATGTCAGTCACTTGCTCCCAGGAGGGTGAAACGCGCTGTAGCCACATACGGGCCATAGCTAATTTAACGGCCAGGAATAGGTAAATACAGAACAGTCTTTGCGGCAGGGGCAGCTGCCTGGGCAAAATGTGAAAGAGACAGATACTTGGTGATATGGGTAACTTAATACCCTCTGAAGAACAAAACTGGATTGCCTCTTGCCACAACGGCTGGATATGTGGGCAAGACCACCAGATGTGTTGGGGGGTTCCCAAATCCTCGCATCCCCTCCAGCATTTAGGTGAGTGAATAGACGAGATTTTAAAAAGGCGGACTGGAGTCATGTGCCATTGGAGAACAATCTTGAGGAACAACTCGTACAAAGTTGTACAATGTATAGCTTTTTTGGTGAGTTGGACTGCAACTCGCCATTGTTGTGGTTCGTGCGTAACCGCTAAGGAGGATTCCCATCGTCGGATTGGGGGGGATTTGTAGAAGACTGGGGGATTCATGAGTACAAGATATGAAATAGATAGTAGTCGAGCAGGGGGGGACGAGGAGTCCCATCTTACCTCCCAACTAGTTTTGGTTCTCGGAGGGCCTTTATCAAAGCCCCATGAGATGATGAGGCTGCGTAGTCTCCAGAACTCAAAATGCAAGAGGAGGGGTGGATTATACTTCCGAATAAAATCTTGAAAAGTGAGCAGTTTATCTCCTACATAGAGGTCTGCTATTTTGGTTAGATTCAAAGCAAGCCATAAATTAGGATGAGAATCCGGCAGTGCTAGTAACAACCCTCTCAATGAGTGAGATGGCGAAGGGTGAGGTGCTATAGACGGAAGGTTGCGGATCTTGTCCCAAAATTTCAAATTTGATTTTACAATAGAGTTAGCCAAAAGGGTAGAAGGCCTGGAATGTCTGGGGATCCACAACAGATCTCTCAGGGTGTACCCTGTTGGAAGGGATGCCTGTTCAATTTCGGCCCACCGGCTCTCCAAGGTCGCGTTCCATTGAGTTACGTGAGACAATCTGGCTGCTTCATGGTATTTTAAAATATTAGGGGCAGCTGCTCCACCCGCCAGCAAAGGCTGTTGTAGGATGTTAGTAGCTAATCTTGGGATCTTGTTACGCCATATGAATTTATTGCACAACTGCTGAAATTTGTAGATTGTAGGTCTAGGGATTGGGATAGGTAACGATCGAAATAGATATGTAAGTTTCGGGAGGAGGCTCATTTTGAAAGCTGCTATCCGGCCCAGCCAGGACAATGATGGAACATTCCATGTACCAGTAGTTTTTTCGATGTTAGATAATAGGGGGGTAAAGTTTAGATCAATCATCTCTAGGATATTATGGGATAAATAAACCCCAAGGTGTTTAATATGTGATGTAGACCACGAGAACTTGTATGTGCTCTTTAGCACATTGAGGGTCTCTTCCGAGATGTTGATTGCATAAGCTTCTGTTTTGAGAACATTTAGCTTATAATAGCTAACTAGGGTGAACTTATCCAACAGGGAGAACAAGTGGGGGAGAGAAGCAAGAGGGTCAGATATAAGTACTGTTAAATCATCGGCGAACAGAGCCGTCTTCTGCTCTGTGTGGTGTATACTGACCCCATTAATTTGGGGGCAGGATCGGATAGCTTCAGCTAGGGGTTCCATCACAAGGGCAAATATGAGTGGGGACAATGGGCACCCCTGTCTCGTGCCATTCGTTATCAAAAAAGATTTGGAGCAGAATCCCAGGCCCTTAACCACTGCCGACGGAGTAGAATACAAAGCCGCAACCGCCGTGATAAAAGGGTCCGGAAGACCGAATCTTCGTAAGACGGCAAACATATATTCCCAGTTCACCCTGTCGAAGGCTTTCTCAGCGTCTAACGACAGGGTGACACAGGGTAGGCGCGATCTATGGGCCTCAAAGTAGATATTCAGGAGTCTTCGAGTGTTATCCGGACCCTGACGTTGCAGGATAAAGCCCACTTGGTCAGAGTCAACCAATATAGGTAGTAAAGAGTTAAGGCGCGCTGCCAAAATCTTGGCATAAAGCTTGACATCGAGGTTCAGCAATGAGATTGGCCTATAGCTTCCGCATAATGTCGAGTCCTTCCCTTGTTTCGGAATGGTGATAATAGTGGCCTGTAAGAACTTTGTAATTATTTTAACCAGGTACAATAGCTATTAAATAGTTAAGAACTATTTAATAGTTACCTAGTTAAAATAATAACAAATTTACCTGTAAAATAAATCCTAACCTAAGATATAATTAAACCTAACACTACCCTATCAATAAAATAATTAAATAAACTACCTACAATTACCTACAATTAACCTAACACTACACTATCAATAAATTAATTAAACACAATTGCTAAAAATAAATACAATTAAATAAACTATCTAAAGTACAAAAAATAAAAGAGCTAAGTTACAGAAAATAAAAAAATATTTACAAACATAAGAAAAATATTACAACAATTTTAAACTAATTACACCTACTCTAAGCCCCCTAATAAAATAACAAAGCCCCCCAAAATAAAAAATTCCCTACCCTATTCTAAAATACAAAAATTACAAGCTCTTTTACCTTACCAGCCCTGAACAGGGCCCTTTGCGGGGCATGCCCCAAGAAGTTCAGCTCTTTTGCCTGTAAAAAAAAACATACAATACCCCCCCCCCAACATTACAACCCACCACCCACATACCCCTAATCTAACCCAAACCCCCCTTAAATAAACCTAACACTAATCCCCTGAAGATCTTCCTACCTTGTCTTCACCATCCAGGTATCACCGATCCGTCCTGGCTCCAAGATCTTCATCCAACCCAAGCGGGGGTTGGCGATCCATAATCCGGTGCTCCAAAGTCTTCCTCCTATCCGGCAAGAAGAGGACATCCGGACCGGCAAACATCTTCTCCAAGCGGCATCTTCTATGTTCTTCCATCCGATGACGACCGGCTCCATCTTGAAGACCTCCAGCGCGGATCCATCCTCTTCTTCCGACGACTAGACGACGAATGACGGTTCCTTTAAGGGACGTCATCCAAGATGGCGTCCCTCGAATTCCGATTGGCTGATAGGATTCTATCAGCCAATCGGAATTAAGGTAGGAATTTTCTGATTGGCTGATGGAATCAGCCAATCAGAATCAAGTTCAATCCGATTGGCTGATCCAATCAGCCAATCAGATTGAGCTCGCATTCTATTGGCTGTTCCGATCAGCCAATAGAATGCGAGCTCAATCTGATTGGCTGATTGGATCGGCCAATCGGATTGAACTATATTCTGATTGGCTGATTCCATCAGCCAATCAGAAAATTCCTACCTTAATTCCGATTGGCTGATAGAATCCTATCAGCCAATCGGAATTCGAGGGACGCCATCTTGGATGACGTCCCTTAAAGGAACCGTCATTCGTCGTCTAGTCGTCGGAAGAAGAGGATGGATCCGCGCTGGAGGTCTTCAAGATGGAGCCGGTCGTCATCGGATGGAAGAACATAGAAGATGCCGCTTGGAGAAGATGTTTGCCGGTCCGGATGTCCTCTTCTTGCCGGATAGGAGGAAGACTTTGGAGCACCGGATTATGGATCGCCAACCCCCGCTTGGGTTGGATGAAGATCTTGGAGCCAGGACGGATCGGTGATACCTGGATGGTGAAGACAAGGTAGGAAGATCTTCAGGGGATTAGTGTTAGGTTTATTTAAGGGGGGTTTGGGTTAGATTAGGGGTATGTGGGTGGTGGGTTGTAATGTTGGGGGGGGGGGGTATTGTATGTTTTTTTTTACAGGCAAAAGAGCTGAACTTCTTGGGGCATGCCCCGCAAAGGGCCCTGTTCAGGGCTGGTAAGGTAAAAGAGCTTGTAATTTTTGTATTTTAGAATAGGGTAGGGAATTTTTTATTTTGGGGGGCTTTGTTATTTTATTAGGGGGCTTAGAGTAGGTGTAATTAGTTTAAAATTGTTGTAATATTTTTCTTATGTTTGTAAATATTTTTTTATTTTCTGTAACTTAGCTCTTTTTTATTTTTTGTACTTTAGATAGTTTATTTAATTGTATTTATTTTTAGCAATTGTGTTTAATTAATTTATTGATAGTGTAGTGTTAGGTTAATTGTAGGTAATTGTAGGTAGTTTATTTAATTATTTTATTGATAGGGTAGTGTTAGGTTTAATTATATCTTAGGTTAGGATTTATTTTACAGGTAAATTTGTAATTATTTTAACTAGGTAACTATTAAATAGTTCTTAACTATTTAATAGCTATTGTACCTGGTTAAAATAAATGCAAAGTTACCTGTAAAATAAATATTAATCCTAAAATAGCTATAATATAATTATAATTTATATTGTAGCTATATTAGGATGTATTTTACAGGTAAGTATTTAGCTTTAAATAGGAATTATTTATTTAATAAGAGTTAATTTATTTCGTTAGATAAAAATTATATTTAACTTAGGGGGGTGTTAGTGTTAGGGTTAGACTTAGCTTTAGGGGTTAATACATTTATTAGAATAGCGGTGAGCTCCGGTCGGCAGATTAGGGGTTAATAATTGAAGGTAGGTGTCGGCGATGTTAGGGAGGGCAGATTAGGGGTTAATACTATTTATGATAGGGTTAGTGAGGCGGATTAGGGGTTAATAACTTTATTATAATAGCGCTCAGGTCCGCTCGGCAGATTAGGGGTTAATAAGTGTAGGTAGGTGTCGGCGACGTTGTGGGGGGCAGATTAGGGGTTAATAAATATAACATAGGGGTCGGCGATGTTAGGGCAGCAGATTAGGGGTACATAGGGATAACGTAGGTGGCGGCGGTTTACGGAGCGGCAGATTAGGGGTTAAAAGTGTAATGCAGGGGTCAGCGATAGCGGGGGCGGCAGATTAGGGGTTAATAAGTGTAAGGCTAGGGGTGTTTAGACTCGGGGTACATGTTAGAGTGTTAGGTGCAGACGTAGGAAGTGTTTCCCCATAGGAAACAATGGGGCTGCGTTAGGAGCTGAACGCTGCTTTTTTGCAGGTGTTAGGTTTTTTTTCAGCTCAAACAGCCCCATTGTTTCCTATGGGAGAATCGTGCACGAGCACGTTTTTGAGGCCGGCCGCGTCCGTAAGCAGCTCTGGTATCGAGAGTTGCATTTGCGGTAAAAATGCTCTACGCTCCTTTTTTGGAGCCTAACGCAGCATTTGTTTTAACTCTCGATACCAGAGTTAAATTTATGGTGCGGCCAGAAAAAAGCCCGCGGAGCGTTAACAGCCCTTTTACCGCCAAACTCTAAATCTAGGCCTTAGGATTTATATTTATTTTACAGGTAACTTTGTATTTCTTTTAGCTAGTTAGAATAGTTATTAAATAGTTATTAACTATTTAATAACTACCTAGCTAAAAGAAATACAAAATTACCTGTAAAATAAATCCTAACCTAAGTTACAATTAAACCTAACACTACACTATCATTAAATAAATTAAATAAACTATGTACAAATAACTACAATTAAATACAATTACCTAAACTAACTAAAGTACAAAAAATAAAAAAAGCTAAGTTACAAAAAATAAAAAAAATAAGTTACAAACATTTAAAAAAATATTACAACAATTTTAAGCTATTTACACCTAATCTAAGCCCCCTAATAAAATAACAAACCCCCCCAAAATAAAAAAAATGCCCTACCCTATTCTACATTAAAAAAGTTCAAAGCTCTTTTACCTTACCAGCCCTTAAAAAGGCCTTTTGTGGGGGCATGCCCCAAAGAGTTCAGCTCTTTTGCCTGTTAAAGAAAAATACAACCCCCCCCAACATTAAAACCCACCACCCACATACCCCTAATCTAACCCAAACCCCCCTTAAAATAACCTAACACTAATCCCCTGAAGATCATCCTACCTTTAGTTGTCTTCACTCAGCCGAGCCACAGATGGAACTGAAGAGGACATCCGGACCGGCAGAAGTGATCATCCAAGGGGCGCTGAAGAAATCTTCCATCCGATGAAGTGATCCTCCAAGCGGCGCTGAAGAAATCTTCCATCCAGGCGAGGTCATCTTCCAAGAGGCGCTGAAGAAGTCTTCTATCTGGGCGAGGTCATCTTCGAAGCCGGGTCCTGAATCTTCATCCCGCCGACGTGGAACATCCTTCTTTCCCGACGGACTACCGACGAATGAAGGCTCCTTTAAGGGACGTCATCCAAGATGGCGTCCCTTCAATTCCGATTGGCTGATAGGATTCTATCAGCCAATCGGAATTAAGGTAGGAAAAATCTGATTGGCTGATGGAATCAGCCAATCAGATTCAAGTTCTATCCGATTGGCTGATCCAATCAGCCAATCAGATTGAGCTCGCATTCTATTGGCTGTTCCGATCAGCCAATAGAATGCAAGCTCAATCTGATTGGCTGATTGGATCAGCCAATCGGATTGAACTTGAATCTGATTGGCTGATTCCATCAGCCAATCAGATTTTTCCTACCTTAATTCCGATTGGCTGATAGAATCCTATCAGCCAATTGGAATTGAAGGGACGCCATCTTGGATGACGTCCCTTAAAGGAGCCTTCATTCGTCGGTAGTCCGTCGGGAAAGAAGGATGTTCCGCGTCGGCGGGATGAAGATTCAGGACCCGGCTTCGAAGATGACCTCGCCCGGATAGAAGACTTCTTCAGCGCATCTTGGAAGATGACCTCGCCCGGATGGAAGATTTCTTCAGCGCCGCTTGGAGGATCACTTCATCGGATGGAAGATTTCTTCAGCGCCCCTTGGATGATCACTTCTGCCGGTCCGGATGTCCTCTTCAGTTCCATCGGTGGCTCGGCTGAGTGAAGACAACTAAAGGTAGGATGATCTTCAGGGGATTAGTGTTATGTTATTTTAAGGGGGGTTTGGGTTAGATTAGGGGTATGTGGGTGGTGGGTTTTAATGTTGGGGGGGTTGTATTTTTCTTTTACAGGCAAAAGAGCTGAACTCTTTGGGGCATGCCCCCAAAAAAGGCCCTTTTAAGGGCTGGTAAGGTAAAAGAGCTTTGAACTTTTTTAATGTAGAATAGGGTAGGGCATTTTTTTATTTTGTGGGGGTTTGTAATTTTATTAGGGGGCTTAGATTAGGTGTAAGTAGCTTAAAATTGTTGTAATATTTTTTTAAATGTTTGTAACTTATTTTTTTTATTTTTTGTAACTTAGCTTTTTTTATTTTTTGTACTTTAGTTAGTTTATGTAATTGTATTTAATTGTAGTTATTTGTAGGTAGTTTATTTAATTTATTTAATGATAGTGTAGTGTTAGGTTTAATTGTAACTTAGGTTAGGATTTATTTTACAGGTAATTTTGTATTTCTTTTAGCTAGGTAGTTATTAAATAGTTAATAACTATTTAATAACTATTCTAACTAGCTAAAATAAATACAAAGTTACCTGTAAAATAAATATAAATCCTAAGATAGCTATAATGTAATTATTAATTATATTGTAGCTATCTTAGGCCTAGATTTGGAGTTCGGCGGTAGCCGTCAAAACCAGCGTTAGAGGCTCCTAACGCTGGTTTTGGCCGCCCGCTGGTATTTGGAGTCAGTGATTAAAGGGTCTAACGCTCACTTTACAGCCGCGACTTTTCCATACCGCAGATCCCCCTACGCCATTTGCGTAGCCTATATTTTCAATGGGATCTTTCTAACGCTGGTATTTAGAGTCGTTTCTGAAGTGAGCGTTAGAGCTCTAACGACAAGATTCCAGCCGCCTGAAAATAGCAGGAGTTAAGAGCTTTCTGGCTAACGCCGGTTCATAAAGCTCTTAACTACTGTACCCTAAAGTACACTAACACCCATAAACTACCTATGTACCCCTAAACCGAGGTCCCCCCACACCGCCGCCACTCGATTAAAATTTTTAACCCCTAATCTGCCGACCGCCACCTACGTTATATTTATGTACCCCTAATCTGCTGCCCCTAACATCGCCGACCCCTATATTATATTTATTAACCCCTAATCTGCCCCCCTCAACGTCGCCGACACCTGCCTACACTTATTAACCCCTAATCTGCCGAGCGGACCTGAGCGCTACTATAATAAAGTTATTAACCCCTAATCCGCCTCACTAACCCTATCATAAATAGTATTAACCCCTAATCTGCCCTCCCTAACATCGCCGACACCTAACTTCAATTATTAACCCCTAATCTGCCGACCGGAGCTCACCGCTATTCTAATAAATGGATTAACCCCTAAAGCTAAGTCTAACCCTAACACTAACACCCCCTAAGTTAAATATAATTTTTATCTAACGAAATAAATTAACTCTTATTAAATAAATGATTCCTATTTAAAGCTAAATACTTACCTGTAAAAGAAATCCTAATATAGCTACAATATAAATTATAATTATATTATAGCTATTTTAGGATTAATATTTATTTTACAGGCAACTTTGTATTTATTTTAACCAGGTACAATAGCTATTAAATAGTTAAGAACTATTTAATAGTTACCTAGTTAAAATAATAACAAATTTACCTGTAAAATAAATCCTAACCTAAGTTATAATTAAACCTAACACTACCCTATCAATAAAATAATTAAATAAACTACCTACAATTACCTACAATTAACCTAACACTACACTATCAATAAATTAATTAAACACAATTCCTACAAATAAATACAATTAAATAAACTAGCTAAAGTACAAAAAATAAAAAAGAACTAAGTTACAGAAAATAAAAAAATATTTACAACCATAAGAAAAATATTACTTTGCAGACGTAGGAAGTGTTTCCCCATAGGAAACAATGGGGCTGCGTTAGGAGCTGAACGCTGCTTTTTTGCAGGTGTTAGGTTTTTTTTTCAGCTCAAACAGCCCCATTGTTTCCTATGGGGGAATCGTGCACGAGCACATTTTTGAGGCCGGCCGCGTCCGTAAGCAACTCTGGTATCGAGAGTTGTATTTGCGGTAAAAATGCTCTACGCTCCTTTTTTGGAGCCTAACGCAGCATTTGTTTGAACTCTCGATACCAGAGTTAATTTTATGGTGCGGCCAGAAAAAAGCCCGCGGAGCGTTAACAGCCCTTTTACCGCCGAACTCCAAATCTAGGCCTTAGGGTTTATTTTACAGGTAAGTATTTAGTTTTAAATAGGAATAATTTATTAAAGTATAGTGTAGTGTTAGGTGTAATTGTAACTTATGTTAGTTTTTATTTTACAGGTAAATTTCTCTTTATTTTAGCTAGTTAAGCTATTAAATAGTTAATAACTATTTAATAGATATTGTACCTAGTTAAAATAAATTGAAAGGTACCTGTAAAATAAAAATAAATCCTAAGATAGCTACAATATAATTTTATAGGTAATTATTTAGTTTTAAATAGGATTAACTGACGGCTAGATTTAGAGTTTTGTCGGTAAGGACCCGCGTATATAACGCTGGCTTTTTTCTGGCCGCACCTTTAAAATAACTCTGGTATTGAGAGTCCACAGAATGGCTGCGTTAGGCTCCAAAAAAGGAGCGTAGAGCATATTTAACGCAACTTCAACTCTCGATACCAGAGTTGCTTACGGACGCGGCCAGCCTCAAAAACGTGCTCGTGCACGATTCCCCCATAGGAAACAATGGGGCTGTTTGAGCTGAAAAAAAACCTAACACCTGCAAAAAAGCCGCGTTCAGCTCCTAACGCAGCCCCATTGTTTCCTATGGGGAAACACTTCCTACGTCTGCACCTAACACTCTAACATGTACCCCGAGTCTAAACACCCCTAACCTTACACTTATTAACCCCTATTCTGCCGCCCCCGCTATCGCTGACCCCTGTATATTATTTTTAACCCCTAATCTTCTGCTCCGTAAACCGCCGCTACTTACATTATCACTATGTACCCCTAATCTGCTGCCCCTAACACCGCCGACCCCTATATTATATTTATTAACCCCTAATCTGCCCCCCACAACGTCGCCTCCACCTGCCTACACTTATTAACCCCTAATCTGCTGAGCGGACCGCACCGCTATTATTATAAAGTTATTAACCCCTAATCCGCCTCACTAACCCTATATTAAATAGTATTAACCCCTAATCTGCCCTCCCTAACATCGCCGACACCTAACTTCAATTATTAAACCCTAATCTGCCGCCTGGAGCTCACTGCTATTCTAATAAATGTATTAACCCCTAAAGCTAAGTCTAACCCTAACACTAACACCCCCCTAACTTAAATATAATTTAAATCTAACGAAATTAATTAGCTCTTATTAAATAAATTATTCCTATTTAAAGCTAAATACTTACCTGTAAAATAAATCCTAATATAGCTACAATATAAATTATAATGATATTATAGCTATTTTAATATTAATTTTATTTTACAGGTAACTTTGTATTTATTTTAACCAGGTACAATAGCTATTAAATAGTTAAGAACTATTTAATAGCTAAAATAGTTAAAATAATTACAAATTTACCAGTAAAATAAATCCTAACCTAAGTTACAATTAAACCTAACACTACACTATCAATAAATAAATTAAATAAAATACCTATAATTATCTACAATTAAACCTAACACTACACTATCAATAAATAAATTAAATACAATTCCTACAAATAAATACAATGAAATAAACTAACTAAAGTGCAAAAAATAAAAAAGAACTAAGTTACAAAAAATAAAAAAATATTTACAAACATTAGAAATATATTACAACAATTTTAAACTAATTACACCTACTCTAAGCCCCCTAATAAAATAACAAAGCCCCCCAACATAAAAAAATGCCCTTCCCTATTCTAAATTACTAAAGTTCAAAGCTCTTTTACCTTACCAGCCCTGAACAGGGCCCTTTGCGGGGCATGCCCCAAGAAGTTCAGCTCTTTTGCCTGTAAAAAAAACCATACAATACCCCCCCCCAACATTACAACCCACATACCCCTAATCTAACCCAAACCCCCCTTAAATAAACCTAACACTAAGCCCCTGAAGATCTCCCTACCTTGAGTCGTCTTCACCCAGCCGAGCCAAATTCTTCATCCAAGCGGAGCAAGAAGAGGTCCTCCATCCGGTAGAAGTCTTCATCCAAGCGGGGCAGAAGAGGTCTTCCATCCGATTGAAGTCTTCATCCAAGCGGCATCTTCTATCGTCATCCATCCGGAGCGGAGCGGCAGCATCCTGAAGACCTCCGACGCGGAACATCCATCCTGGCCGACGACTGAACGACGGATGACGGTTCCTTTAAATGACATCATCCAAGATGGTGTCCCTCGAATTCCGATTGGCTGATAGGATTCTATCAGCCAATCGGAATTAAGGTAGGAAAATTCTGATTGGCTGATGGAGTCAGCCAATCAGAATCAAGTTCAATCCGATTGGCTGATCCAATCAGCCAATCAGATTGAGCTCGCATTCTATTGGCTGATCGGAACAGCCAATAGAATGCGAGCTCAATCTGATTGGCTGATTGGATCAGCCAATCGGATTGAACTTGATTCTGATTGGCTAATTCCATCAGCCAATCAGAATATTCCTACCTTAATTCCGATTGGATGATAGAATCCTATCAGCCAATCGGAATTCGAGGGACGCCATCTTGGATGACGTCATTTAAAGGAACCGTCATTCGTCGTTCAGTCGTCGGCCAGGATGGATGTTCCGCGTCGGAGGTCTTCAGGATGCTGCCGCTCCGCTCCGGATGGATGACGATAGAAGATGCCGCTTGGATGAAGACTTCAATCGGATGGAAGACCTCTTCTGCCCCACTTGGATGAAGAATTTGGCTCGGCTGGGTGAAGACGACTCAAAGCAGGGAGATCTTCAGGGGCTTAGTGTTAGGTTTATTTAAGGGGGGTTTGGGTTAGATTAGGGGTATGTGGGTTGTAATGTTGGGGGGGGCGGGTATTGTATGTTTTTTTTTTACAGGCAAAAGAGCTGAATTTCTTGGGGCATGCCCCGCAAAGGGCCCTGTTCAGGGCTGGTAAGGTAAAAGAGCTTTGAACTTTAGTAATTTAGAATAGGGTAGGGCATTTTTTTTATTTTGGGGGGCTTTGTTATTTTATTAGGGGGCTTAGAGTAGGTGTAATTAGTTTAACATTATTGTAATATATTTCTAATGTTTTGTAACTTTATTTCATTGTATTTATTTGTAGGAATTGTATTTAATTTATTTATTGATAGTGTAGTGTTAGGTTTAATTGTAGATAATTATAGGTATTTCATTTAATTAATTTATTGATAGTGTAGTGTTAGGTTTACTTGTAACTTAGGTTAGGATTTATTTTACAGGTAAATTTGTAATTATTTTAACTATTTTAGCTATTAAATAGTTCTTAATTATTTAATAGCTATTGTACCTGGTTAAAATAATTACAAAGTTGCCTGTAAAATAAAAATTAATCCTAAAATAGCTATAATATAAATATAATTTATATTGTAGCTATATTAGGATTTATTTTACAGGTAAGTATTTAGCTTTAAATAGGAATAATTTATTTAATAAGAGTTAATTAATTTCGTTAGATTAAAATTATATTTAATTTAGGGGGGTGTTAGGGTTAGGGTTAGACTTAGCTTTAGGGGTTAATACATTTATTAGAATAGCGGTGAGCTCCAGTCGGCAGATTAGGGGTTAATAATTGAAGTTAGGTGTCGGCGATGTTAGGGAGGGCAGATTAGGGGTTAATACTATTTAATATAGGGTTAGTGAGGCGGATTAGGGGTTAATAACTTTATTATAGTATCGGTGCGGTCCGCTCGGCAGATTAGGGGTTAATAAGTGTAGGCAGGTGGAGGCGACGTTGAGGGGGGCAGATTAGGGGTTAATAAATATAATATAGGGGTCGGCGGTGTTAGGGGCAGCAGATTAGGGGTACATAGCTATAATGTAGGTGGCGGCTCTTTGCGGTCAGCAGATTAGGGGTTAATTATTGTAGGTAGCTGGCTGCGACGTTGTTGGGGGCAGGTTAGAGGTTAATAAATATAATATAGGGGTTGGCGGTGTTAGGGGCAGCAGATTAGGGGTACATAAGTATAACGTAGGTGGCGGTCGGCAGATTAGGGGTTAAAAAAATTTAATCGAGTGTCGGCGATGTGGGGGGACCTCGGTTTAGGGGTACATAGGTAGTTTATGGGTGTTAGTGTACTTTAGGGCACAGTAGTTAAGAGGTTTATGAACCGGCGTTAGCCCAGAAAGCTCTTAACTACTGACTTTTTTCTGCGGCTGGAGTTTTGTCGTTAGATTTCTAACGCTCACTTCAGCCACGACTCTAAATACCGGAGTTAGAAAGATCCCATTGAAAAGATAGTATACGCAATTGACGTAAGGGGATCTGCGGTATGGAAAAGTCGCGGCTGAAAAGTGAGCGTTAGACCCTTTTTTGACTGACTCCAAATACTGGCGGTAGCCTAAAACCAGCGTTAGGAGCCTCTAACGCTGGTTTTCACGGCTACCGCCAAACTCCAAATCTAGGCCTTAGTTAATAATAGAAATATTATTTAGATTTATTTAATTAATATTTAAGTTAGGGGGGTGTTAGGGTTAGACTTAGGTTTAGGGGTTTATAATTTTATTACAGTGGCGGCGGTGTAGTGGGGGGCAGGATAGGGGTTAATAAATTTATTATAGGTGGCGACGGTGTAGGGGGGGCAGGATAGGGGTTAATACATTTAATATAGGTTGCGGCAGGGTAAGGGAGCGGCGGTTTAGGGGTTAATACACTTATTATAGTTGCGGCAGGGTCAGGGAGCGGCGGTTTAGGGGTTAATAGGTATAGAGTAGCTTGCGGTGGGCTCTGGGAGCGGCGGTTTAGGGGTTAATCATTTTATTTAGTTGCGGCGGTGTAGGGGGGGACAGATTAGAGGTGTTTAGACTCGGGGTACATGTTAGGGTGTTAGGTGTAGACAGCTCCCATAGAAATCAATGGGATGTCTGTCAGCAGCGAACTTGTACTTTCGCTATGGTCAGACTCCCATTGATTCCTATGGGATCCGCCGCCTCCAGGGTGGCGGATTTAAAACCAGGTATGCTGGGCCGTAAAAGTGCTGAGCGTACCTGCTAGTTTTTTGATAACTAGCAAAAGTAGTCAGATTGTGCCGTACTTGTGTGCGGAACATCTGGAGTGACGTAAGAATCGATCTGTGTCGGACGGAGTCCGGCGGATCGAAGTTTACGTCACAAAATTCTACTTTTGCCGGTCTGTAGCCTTTGATAACTAAGGCGAATCAGCCTCGCCACAAATACGCTGTGGAATTCCAGCGTATTTGAGGTTGACAGCTTGATAACTACCCCCCATAGACTCTTCAAACCTATATTGTTCATTTTCTCTCTCATAATTTACATTTAGTGTTGTTTCTTGTGTCTTTCTACTTGCATGAAACCTTTTTAGGGTGAGCTTGTATGAGACCTTTTGGAGGTCTATAAAAAGTTCAAAATCATTTGGGTTTTGTGTAGGTGCGAAGGAGAGACCTTTCCTCAATAGCTCCTCTTCTTTATGAGTCAGAATTTTTTTGCTAATATTGAAGATTTTTTTTGGCCATACTCTTGCTCCCTCACCACTTTTTTCCTTTTCTCCTTTTTGAATCTGAGTACCACTCCTCCTCGACATCCCCTTCTCCTTATATGACTCATCTTATCAAATTTCTCCAGCTGGGGAGTCTCCTACTCCTAAAAAAATTTCTTGATTGAGTTCCCTATTTGCTTTAAAATAGTGACCGATTTTGTATATGTTGCTCTAGCACCCATACCTTCATATGACCCCTCATTTCTTTTCTGTTTATTAGGGTGTTGATATCTCATGCTTTGACTATTCGATTGGCCCTTTGTTTTGTTCCAATTTCTTTTATTCTGTGTTTCTTTAAATTAGTTTTTCTTGGCTCAAAAAATGTTGATTATTCTGTCCAGAATAGGGACCCTTTTTACCCTCATATCTGTAGTTGTTACCTTGTTTAATTGCATTTCTGTCTTTATTTATATTACTGTTGTTATGTTTATTTTTTGGTGTGCTAGTACCTCCATGAATAGTATCCCTTTTGTTTTTATGATTGTGATTTTGTCTTGGGCCTTTCTTGTTCTTTGGGTTAAACTTAGGTTGGCCATTAATGTGAAATCTGTCAGAACTATTTTCAGATTCTACATTTTCGTGAGTATTAGTAGCTAGATCATTTTCTGTATTGGTAGTATTCATTAGCATGTAAGCATTATTTCATTTTTCTTTCAATTACCTCCTGTTCGAAGGCTGCTATAGATTGCCTATTCCTTTCATCTAGCTCTCTGAAATGATCATTCTCCCCACATGTCTCAAGATCCTCTTCAATCTCCCTTATTTGTTCTGTTCACTTTTTTATCTCTATATTTGATGGCAATATTACCCAATTTGGTAGAACACTCCTCCAGAGCTTCCTCCCACTCTGTATGTAATTCTACTTCTTCCAGTTAAAAAATGCAGGTTTTAGACCTTCTTAAACCATTCGGTACGA
Organism: Bombina bombina; assembly: GCF_027579735.1. Taxonomy (NCBI): domain Eukaryota; kingdom Metazoa; phylum Chordata; class Amphibia; order Anura; family Bombinatoridae; genus Bombina; species Bombina bombina. Next base: position 633,702,463 of record NC_069500.1, read on the forward strand.
GATTATTGCTTTTGAAATTTTCTAAAGTTATCATGTTGTACCAATGTCTCCCCTGCATTTTTGAAAGTTTCTCTAATTTTTTGAAGAGAAATTCTTGATTTGCAGAGTGATTTTGTTCATAATTGAAACATCTAGAACGTATTCTGCTTCTATTAGTAGAATTTAAATATTTCCTATATTTATTAGTCATACTGTAAAAGCAAGTGGGCTATATAACTTAAAAGGAGAAATATCTTGTTTCAAATATCTTGTTTTAATCCCTGATGATGTAACCAATCACAATTGGAAAAATAGTGTATTACCAAATACAACCTTATAAGTGTTACTGCTAAAAGGCAGAACAAATATATCTTGCACTTAAATGTATACAGAAGCAGAAGGTAAAAAGAGTAATGTCTGTATAAAGAGAAGTATAGCTGAGCTCTTGTTTAATGTGCTGTATAGATAATCTTAAGCCTTTAATACCATCAAATGTTTTTTTGTGAATGGATGAATTTTAAGTAGTATTCTGAATAACCTTCTTAGACACTATAAATGCTTGTTTTTCTATGTCCAACATGTATAAGAGAGCTGTTGGCCTTAATCTCTTTTCTCCAGCAGAACAGTTCCAATTTTTACAGTCAATGATTGGAGGAGCTTGATCACGTAAGCCACTCCCCAACCATTGATATAGACGGTTACGTTCTTTGGTGGGCAGCCTCTGACTAAATAGGAAGCCTCCTACGAAATGCATTAGGCCATGCCCACCATCTACGCGTCACTAACCCACAGCTGTTCATTTTTGCCGGCTGAAGTGTTTTGAGCAGCTGGGAGATGCTTGTAGCGTATATTTGTGTAAATTGTTTTATTTTATTTCATTCACTTTTGTTTATGGGACTTTCTCGAATCAGCTCCACGCGTTGGATATGCCTAGCTGGGACTACCAGACTTCTGTATGTCAGAGACAGCCCTGGGGCACTGCGGTAGAGACGTGATATTCTTTTATGTACCCATATGTGCTTTTATCATACCTCATTTCTGTTTGAGGTTTTAATTTGTTGCTTTTACAATAAATTCCTGTGACCTTTACACCTACTATGCTTAGAGGAGTGTGCGCCTCTATACCCCTCCCCCTTTTTGTCTCTATCCAGTTTGATCTGGTTTTCCAGGACCGTGTATCTAACGGGCAGCAACTACTCTACTTATACGGATTCTTAAAGGGACATTATATTGGGAAGACCCACACCCGGAATTCCTAACACGTATCCTTTATCATATGTTTGGTTTTTATGTATCATATGTAAAATAGTACTGTATAGTATGCTCCGTTGTGTGTGCCTTTTTGTAGGTTTATTTATAGTTTTATCTTATTTATTTTTTAATTTCACAGGTAAGTTTTTATTTATTTTAAGATAGTTATATTGTAATTTTAATTTGACGTATAGGGGATAGTTAGGTTTAGGGGTTAATAGTTTAATTTAGTGATTTGCGATGTGGGAGCCAGTGGTTTAAAAGGTTAATAGTTTTAGTTTAGTCTTTGCTATGTGGGGGCTGGCAGGTTTAGGGGTTAATAGGTTTATTATAGTCTTTGTAATGCGGGGGGTCGGCAGTTTAGGGGTTAATACCTTATTTTGTCGGCGATGTGGGGGGCCGGTGGTTTAGAGGTTAATAGGTTTATTATAGTAGTAGCGATGCGGTGGTTTGGAGGTTTAGGAGTTAATAGGTTTAGTATAGTATTTGCAATGCGGGGGAGGGTTAATATGTAGTTTATGGGTGTTAGTGTACTTTTTAACATTTTAGTTATGAGTTTTGTGAAACATTTTTGTTTTGCAAAATCCATAACTACTGGTCTCAGATAGCAGAATGGATTGTGGCAGTATAGACTATAATGCAAGCATTTTAGCCAGACCACACAACCTCTAATACAAGCGCTATGAAAATCACGCACTCAAAAGCCATTTTTTCATTGTGGAATGGAGAGTTGCATAAAGGTTAAAACCAGGGGCGTATTATGGCCTAGGCCAACAAGGCCAGTGCCTAGGGCAGCAGATTTGGGAGGGGCAGCACATCTGCCCTATCCTCCCTCTAAAAGCCAGCACACAGTGCAGTGAGCAATAAAGTGCAGGCTTTTACAGAGAAGACAAGGCACGTGTGATGATTAAGGTTGCTTTTAACAGGCAGTGCTCCTTTAAACCATTGATTCATTTAGAGCTGCCGGCATTTTTGCAGTGGAAGCGTCCTTGGTGAGAAACTTGCCCGGGGATATGCTTACAAGGTGAGACTGGAGGAGATGACCTTGTGCCAATATGCTGCCTCCCCTTGTCAGCTGTGGTGGGTCTGTAAGCGCAGTGCTTATTGCAGGTCTTAGTAACAAACAGACTGGATGCATCTGTGCACTGCTTAGATCAGCTTGTGATGTCTAATCATAAACTCTAATAGCTAGCTTTCTCTGCATTCATGAACCCACAGAGTAAATAGTAAACAGATGCTTAAAAAGTTTCATTACTTGAATGATGGTAATTACTGTATTACCCTCCCTTCCTCTTCTCTCTCGTTTCCCTTTCTCCCTCCCTTCCTCTCTATACTCCCTTCTTTCTTTCCCTCCCTTCTTTCTCTCAACTCCCTACCTTGCTCGATTATTTTACTCCTCTCTTTCCCTCCCTTTTTTCTCATCTCCCTCCCCACTTTTCTATTCTCTCTCTCTCTCTCTCTCCCTTCATTCTTTTCTTTCCCTACCTTTTCTCCCCTCCCCTTCTTTTCTCTCCATTCTCTCAGGGAGAAAATGGTATGTGATGCATGAAATTCAACCCACCTGTATGCAAGTGTTTTGCTAGCCCATTTTCTTTTGAATTGTTATAAAAAAAAAAAAAAACAGTTTACACACTGCCCCAAAAAAATATGAAGGGAAAAAAGGCCTAAAACCTGAGGGGGGGGAGGGGGTCAGCAGAATTTTGAGTGCCTAGGGCAGCACAAAACCTAAATACGACACTGGCTAAAACGCTTGCGGTATAGCTGTAGCGCAGAGACTTGTAATACGGGAGACCTGCATATTCCGTGCGCAAAGGTAATTTTTTCAACAGTATAGCCATACTGCACAATACCACACAACTTGTAATATAGGTGTAATGTGTAATGTAAGCAAGAGGTGGCAACGGAAATCAATCTCCAAGTTTGAGAAGATGGTGTTCCAGAAGCTCCTACAAATACAGTACATCAAACTCTTATTAGGTGCTTTCTTCAGAAAATGTAACTTTTGATAATGGAAAATCACAAGATAACCTTTATTATTTTGATCCCTTGCACCAGCTTGCAATTTATGCAGAAGATGAGTAGGTATAAAATATGAATAAAACAAATATAAATGATTAAAAAATCACTATGGGGAGCTAATATTAAATTCCTAAACAATATATAAAAGTAATGTAATAGTTCATAAAGTATCAGTAGAATATTACAATATGATAGTACAGTAATCTGTAAATAATAATCAAAACCGAAGGCGCCTCATGTACATATCAGGGTTCATTCTCAAGTGTGCTGTAAAAAACAGAATTTATGCTTACCTGATAAATTACTTTCTCCAACGGTGTGTCCGGTCCACGGTGTCATCCTTACTTGTGGGATATTCTCTTCCCCAACAGGAAATGGCAAAGAGTCCCAGCAAAGCTGGTCACATGATCCCTCCTAGGCTCTGCCCACCCCAGTCATTCGACCGACGGACAGGAGGAAATATATATAGGAGAAACCATATGATACCGTGGTGACTGTAGTTAGAGAAAATAATTCATCAGACCTGATTAAAAAAACAGGGCGGGCCGTGGACCGGACACACCGTTGGAGAAAGTAATTTATCAGGTAAGCATAAATTCTGTTTTCTCCAACATAGGTGTGTCCGGTCCACGGCGTCATCCTTACTTGTGGGAACCAATACCAAAGCTTTAGGACACGGATGAAGGGAGGGAGCAAATCAGGTCACCTAAACGGAAGGCACCACAGCTTGCAAAACCTTTCTCCCAAAAATAGCCTCCGAAGAAGCAAAAGTATCAAATTTGTAAAATTTGGCAAAAGTGTGCAGTGAAGACCAAGTCGCTGCCTTACATATCTGGTCAACAGAAGCCTTGTTCTTGAAGGCCCATGTGGAAGCCACAGCCCTAGTGGAGTGAGCTGTGATTCTTTCAGGAGGCTGCCGTCTGGCAGTCTCATAAGCCAATCGGATGATGCTTTTAAGCCAAAAGGAAAGAGAGGTAGAAGTCGCTTTTTGACCTCTCCTTTTACCAGAATAAACAACAAACAAGGAAGATGTTTGTCTGAAATCTTTAGTAGCCTCTAAATAGAATTTTAGGGCACGGACTACGTCCAAATTGTGTAACAAACGTTCCTTCTTTGAAACTGGATTCGGACACAAAGAAGGTACAACTATCTCCTGGTTAATATTTTTGTTGGAAACAACTTTCGGAAGAAAACCAGGCTTAGTACGCAAAACCACCTTATCTGCATGGAACACCAGATAGGGCGGAGAACACTGCAGAGCAGATAACTCTGAAACTCTTCTAGCAGAAGAAATTGCAACCAAAAACAAAACTTTCCAAGATAATAACTTAATATCTACGGAATGTAAGGGTTCAAACGGAACCCCCTGAAGAACTGAAAGAACTAGATTTAGACTCCAGGGAGGAGTCAAAGGTATGTAAACAGGCTTGATTCTAACCAGAGCCTGAACAAATGCTTGAACATCTGGCACAGCTGCCAGCCTTTTGTGAAGTAAAACAGATAAAGCAGAGATCTGTCCCTTCAGAGAACTTGCAGATAATCCTTTCTCCAAACCTTCTTGTAGAAAGGATAGAATCTTAGGAATTTTTATCTTGTTCCATGGGAATCCTTTAGATTCACACCAACAGACATATTTTTTCCATATTTTATGGTAAATTTTTCTAGTTACAGGCTTTCTAGCCTGAATCAGAGTATCTATTACAGAATCTGAAAACCCACGCTTTGATAAAATCAAGCGTTCAATCTCCAAGCCGTCAGTTGGAGGGAAACCAGATTCGGATGTTCGAATGGACCTTGAACAAGAAGGTCCTGTCTCAAAGGTAGCTTCCATGGTGGAGCCGATGACATATTCACCAGGTCTGCATACCAAGTCCTGCGTGGCCACGCAGGAGCTATCAAGATCACCGAAGCCCTCTCCTGATTGATCCTGGCTACCAGCCTGGGAATGAGAGGAAACGGTGGGAATACATAAGCTAGGTTGAAGGTCCAAGGTGCTACTAGTGCATCTACTAGAGTCGCCTTGGGATCCCTGGATCTGGACCCGTAGCAAGGAACCTTGAAGTTCTGACGAGACGCCATCAGATCCATGTCTGGAATGCCCCATAATTGAGTTATTTGGGCAAAGATTTCCGGATGGAGTTCCCACTCCCCCGGATGAAATGTCTGACGACTCAGAAAATCCGCTTCCCAATTTTCCACTCCTGGGATGTGGATTGCAGACAAGTGGCAGGAGTGATCCTCCGCCCATTGAATTATTTTGGTCACTTCTTCCATCGCCAGGGAACTCCTTGTTCCCCCCTGATGATTGATATATGCAACAGTCGTCATGTTGTCTGATTGAAACCTTATGAATTTGGCCTTTGCTAGTTGAGGCCAAGCTTTGAGAGCATTGAATATCGCTCTCAGTTCCAGAATGTTTATCGGGAGAAGAGATTCTTCCTGAGACCATAGACCCTGAGCTTTCAGGGGTTCCCAGACCGCGCCCCAGCCCACCAGACTGGCGTCGGTCATGACAATGACCCACTCTGGTCTGCGGAAGCTCATTCCCTGTGACAGATTGTCCAGGGTCAGCCACCAACGGAGTGAATCTCTGGTCTTTTGATCTACTTGAATCGTCGGAGACAAGTCTGTATAATCCCCATTCCACTGTCTGAGCATGCACAGTTGAAATGGTCTTAGATGAATTCGTGCAAAAGGAACTATGTCCATTGCTGCAACCATCAATCCTATTACTTCCATGCACTGCGCTATGGAAGGACGAAGAACAGAATGAAGTACTTGACAAGAGCTTAGAATTTTTGATTTTCTGACCTCTGTCAGAAAAATCCTCATTTCTAAGGAATCTATTATTGTTCTCAAGAAGGGAACTCTTGTTGACGGGGACAGAGAACTTTTTTCTTTGTTCACCTTCCATCCGTGAGATCTGAGAAAGGCTAGGACGATGTCCGTATGAGCCTTTGCTTTTGACAGAGACGACGCTTGAATCAGGATGTCGTCCAAGTAAGGTACTACTGCAATGCCCCTTGGTCTCAGAACCGCTAGAAGGGACCCTAGTACCTTTGTGAAAATCCTTGGAGCAGTGGCTAATCCGAATGGAAGTGCCACAAACTGGTAATGCTTGTCCAGAAAAGCGAACCTTAGGAACTGATGATGTTCCTTGTGGATAGGAATATGTAGGTACGCATCCTTTAAATCCACGGTAGTCATAAATTGATTTTCCTGGATAGTAGGTAGGATCGTTCGAATAGTTTCCATTTTGAACGATGGAACCTTGAGAAATTTGTTCAGGATCTTGAGATCCAAAATTGGTCTGAATGTTCCCTCTTTTTTGGGAACTATGAACAGGTTGGAATAAAAACCCATCCCTTGTTCTCTTATTGGAACTGGATGAATCACTCCCATCTTTAACAGGTCTTCTACACAATGTAAGAATGCCTGTCTTTTTATTTGGTTTGAAGATAATTGAGACCTGTGGAACCTTCCCCTTGGGGGTAGTTCCTTGAATTCCAGGAGATAACCTTGAGAAACTATTTCTAGCGCCCAAGGATCCTGAACATCTCTTGCCCAAGCCTGAGCAAAGAGAGAAAGTCTGCCCCCCACCAGATCCGGTCCCGGATCGGGGGCCATCCCTTCATGCTGTTTTGGTAGCAGTGGTAGGCTTCTTGGCCTGCTTACCCTTGTTCCAGCCTTGCATTGGTCTCCAGGCTGGTTTGGGTTGTGAAGTATTACCCTCTTGCTTAGAGGATGTAGAATTAGAGGCTGGTCCGTTTCTGCGAAAGGGACGAAAATTAGGCTTATTTTTAGCCTTAAAAGACCTATCCTGTGGGAGGGCGTGGCCCTTTCCCCCAGTGATGTCTGAAATAATCTCTTTCAAATCAGGTCCAAATAATGTTTTACCCTTGAAAGGGATGTTAAGCAATTTTGTCTTGGAAGACACATCCGCTGACCAAGACTTTAGCCAAAGCGCTCTGCGCGCCACAATAGCAAACCCTGAATTTTTTGCCACTAATCTAGCTAATTGCAAAGCGGCATCTAAAATAAAAGAGTTAGCCAATTTAAGTGCTTGAACTCTGTCCATAACCTCCTCATACGAAGATTCTTTATTGAGCGACTTTTCTAGTTCCTCGAACCAGAAACACGCTGCCGTAGTGACAGGAACAATGCATGAAATTGGTTGTAGAAGGTAACCTTGCTGAACAAAAATCTTTTTAAGCAAACCCTCTAATTTTTTATCCATAGGATCTTTGAAAGCACAACTATCTTCGATAGGAATAGTAGTGCGTTTGTTTAGAGTAGAAACCGCCCCCTCGACCTTGGGGACTGTCTGCCATAAGTCCTTTCTGGGGTCGACTATAGGAAATAATTTCTTAAATATAGGGGGGGGACAAAAAGGTATGCCGGGCCTTTCCCACTCTTTATTTACTATGTCCGCCACCCGCTTGGGTATAGGAAAAGCGTTGGGGGGCACCGGAACCTCTAGGAACTTGTCCATCTTACATAATTTCTCTGGAATGACCAAATTGTCACAATCATCCAGAGTAGATAATACCTCCTTAAGCAGTGCGCGGAGATGTTCTAATTTAAATTTAAATGTCACAACATCAGGTTCAGCTTGTTGAGAAATTTTTCCTGAATCTGAAATTTCTCCCTCAGACAAAACCTCCCTCATGGCCCCTTCAGATTGGTGTGAGGGTATGTCAGAACAGTTATCATCAGCGTCCTCTTGCTCTTCAGTGTTTAAAACAGAGCAATCGCGCTTTCTCTGATAAGTAGGCATTTTGGATAAAATGTTTGCTATAGAGTTATCCATTACAGCCGTTAATTGTTGCATGGTAATACGAATTGGCGCACTAGATGTACTAGGGGCCTCTTGTGTGGGCAAAACTGGTGTAGACACAGAAGGGGATGATGTAGTATCATGTTTACTCCCCTCATTTGAGGAATCATCTTGGGCAATATCATTATCTGTGGCATTGCTGTCCCTACTTTGTTTGGACACTATGGCACAATTATCACATAAATTTAAATGGGGAGACACCTTGGCTTTCATACATATAGAACATAGCTTATCTGATGGTACAGACATGTTAAACAGGCTTAAACTTGTCAACAAAGCACAAAAAACGTTTTAAAATAAAACCGTTACTGTCACTTTAAATTTCAAACTGAAAACACTTTATTACTGAATATGTGAAAAAGTATGAAGGAATTGTTCAAAATTCACCAAAATTTCACCACAGTGTCTTAAAGCATTAAAAGTATTGCACACCCAACCAAGCCCAGAGGGGAATACGATACCAAATGATGCCTTCTATAAGCTTTTTCAGTGATTCTTAGCTCCTCACACATGCATCTGCATGCCTTGCTCTCCAAAAACAACTGCGCATTAGTGGCGTGAAAATGAGGCTCTGTCTATAACTAGAAAAGGCCCCCACCTGAAAAAGGTGTCCAAAACAGTGCCTGCCGTTTTTCTAAACAATCCCCAAGATTATAATAACCATTAATAGTTAGAATCTGCAAAATATGCCTAGCAAAGCAATCGTTTTAGCCCAGAAAAATGTCTACCAGTTTTTTAAGCCCTTATGAAGCCCTTTATTCTTTTATTTAACTAAGAAAATGGCTTACCGGTCCCCATAAGGGGAAATGACAGCCTTCCAGCATTACATAGTCTTGTTAGAAATATGGCCAGTCATACCTTAAGCAGAAAAGTCTGCCAACTGTTTCCCCCAACTGAAGTTACTTCATCTCAACAGTCCTGTGTGGAAACAGCAATCGATTTTAGTAACTTCTGCTAAAATCATCTTCCTCTTACAAACAGAAATCTTCATCTTTTTTCTGTTTCAGAGTAAATAGTACATACCATCACTATTTTAAAATAACAAACACTTGATTGAAGAATAAAAACTACATTTAAACACCAAAAAAACTCTTAACCATCTCCGTGGAGATGTTGCCTGTGCAACGGCAAAGAGAATGACTGGGGTGGGTGGAGCCTAGGAGGGATCATGTGACCAGCTTTGCTGGGACTCTTTGCCATTTCCTGTTGGGGAAGAGAATATCCCACAAGTAAGGATGACGCCGTGGACCGGACACACCTATGTTGGAGAAAGCATGCTGGAAATTTGCATTGTACCAGCACACTGACTTCAGATCCCTGGAACACAGGAATGTGCAGGGAAAATGATCCACCCGTAATGGCTGCTGTAAACCACTGTGTGACACCCTGCCACACACCATGGAATAAAATGACACATTTATTAAAAACACTTGTAAAAATCAGTGTGTAGAACCATAAAAGATGGGGTCTCATCTTTTTACCCCATCTATTATGGTGTACACACTGATTTTTATGGTTTTTCTAATAAAATTGTGCTCGGCAGGTTAGCACGACTGTCCTTGCGTAAAGGGTTAGGGCTAAATAAAAATTGCACAAAACACAACATAAATACTTTAAAATAAAGTGTTACACTCATATATACAATATCTGAAAATAATTATTCATATAACTATAAAAATAACAATCACCTAGTAACATTTAGGACACAGAACAAATGATTTGAGAGATGAGAATTGTTTCCTTTAAATATGAAGTCTCTTATCTATCTATTGTATGGGGCTCATAAAGGATACCACACTCTCCAATATTGTTTAATATGCCTTTGGTTCTGTAAGATAATTACTATTTTCATGGTAATGACCTGATAACAATTTGGGCATGTAATCCCTTATTTGAAAGAGGTCCTCATAATCTCATAGTGCTTATTTTGGGGTACAAGAATCCCTTTTAAAAGTCCAAAAGAATGTAAAGGAATTGCTATTTCTAGCTATCGTATTTTTATTTTGAATAATAGGTAATTTCCTTTTTTGTGAGTTTTTCGTGTTTGCGTTGTATATTTGGCCAGTTCCTCCCATGCAGTAAGTACATTTTTTATGGAAATCACCTAATAACAAAATGTGTATTAAAAACCCTCTTTGGAAAGAGCTGTACCATAAGGAGACAAATGGTACCTCATTTGATAGTGTAGAGTCTGCATTCTAATATAATCAGGATAGACCAAAAATAGAAGTGAAGCTTACATACTTATTGGCTGACACAGGAATTAATCAAATGTCAAGGACATTGCTGAATTGTTATTGAACAGTGTTATTGTGAAGCATTTCTAGGCCACATTTAAAGTAATGTTTTAACTTCAGAGACTAACTAAAACATAGACTCATTTAAAGCAAGAAATAAAATAACCTTCCAGGGCATTATGGATAGTTTGAAGTAAATGATTAACATCTATATCCATCTGGATATACAATATCAAGATAATAAGCAAGAAAGAGATAATGGTCATAGGCCAACAAGCTCAAAGCCTGCAATATAGTAACTGGCACAAAGTTTAGTCCTGTATCCCAATCTTCAATGATTCCATAAGAAACCATAAAGATTTGTACTATTAAATACTTATAAGGAGAATATCCTAGAAGCTGTTTACTGGGACATTGTATGTATTATGGTGAAAAGGATAATCTGATTAGTGTCTTCCTTGTTTAACCAACAAATACCATACCTGATGATTGAAAGTGGAAAATTAGGCAATCTATCTTCATACCAAGGAATAACTTCATGACACAATCTCATAAGATAACTCAAAACGTTATATTAGGACATTAATTGATTTATGTGGTGTCGGAGTGTTTATGAACTTGCACTTTGCAGAGGCTCTCTAGTTCATCTTAATAAGTACATACCTGTTCATGTTTCCACTGTAAGTAGCCATCCCTTGATTCAGGACTTACTGAGTTTATCACTTCCCATTGACTGTAGGATGAAGTAGGATAGAAGATTTGGGATTTAGCACAGCCATGCTATCCATTCTCCAGATGTTAGCTCATCAAAAGAACATTCCTAACATAGTAACATAGTAGATATTGAAAAAAAGACCAAAGTCCATCAAGTTCAACCTATACTAATCTAATATACTTAAGAAAAGCTCCAGTTGAGCTTAAATTAATCCCATTAAAAGATGACCCATTTAACACAAGCCATCATATCCCTGAATTATGTTTCTATGTATCCAAACTATTTTTAAATGTATCTAAAGTATTGGCATTCACTACCTCCTTTGGTAATGAGTTCCACAATTATATTGCTCTTACAGTGAAAACACGTTTCCATTGCAGGAGATTAAATCTCCTTTCCTCCAACCTTGTCACAAACAATTTTCTTGGAATAAATAGAGCTTCTGTCATCTCTGTATATGGCCTTAAATATATTTATATAAAGTTATCATGTCACCTCTCAAGCACTTTTTTTCTAGAGAAAACAGACTCAGTTTAGCTAACATCTCCTCATAGTTTAAATACTCCATTCACTTTATTAGCTTTGTGGCACTTCTCTGAATTTTTTCTAGGTATGCAATATCTTTTTTTGAGATCTGCCTTCAGAACTACACTCCATAATCAAGGTGAGGTCTTACCAGTGATTTATTTAGTGACCAAATTATACTTTCCTCCCTTGCATCAATGGCTATTTTAATACATGCTAGTATCTTCTTATTAGCCTTAGAAGCCGCTACCCTGCATTGTCTACCCATCTTTTGCTTGTTATCTTTTACAACTCCCAAATCCCTTTCCTCCTCTGTTTGGCTAAGTCTAGTACCATATAAATAAGAATGGATCAAACATAATATATAACACTAAAATAGTATGCAGCAGTATATTAGAGTTATATTATACTGCTGTATACTATATTAGAGTTATATATTATATTCGATCCTTACACAACTTTGTATCATCTGCAAAAATAGAGATGTTGCTATTTAATCCTTGCTCGAAGCCATTAATAAATATGATCCCTGGGGGTCTCCACTGACTACTTTTGTCCAATCTGAGTATGATCCATTTACTACTCCTCGTTGCTCCCTGTCTTTTATCGAGTTATTTATCCATGAGCTAACATTTTCAGCTATTCCCAGTCCTTTCATTTTGTACAATAATCTCTTGTGTGGCACTGTATCAAACGCCTTTGCAAAATCCAAGTATATCATATCTAGTGTTTCCCCTTTATCTATATTTTTTACATCAGCTTTACGCCATTCCTGGGGTAATTTGCTTGGGGATAATGAGTCTTGAAAAATTAAGAGTAGAGGTTTGTCTATAACAGTGTTAAATTCCTGTAAAACTCTTGGGTGTATTCCATCTGGGCCTAGAGTTTTATTTACCTTAATATTATCACTTTTTTCCTCTAGACATAACCCAGTTAATGGCATAGGTGTGTATGTTTCAAAGTATCCTCCTTTGGTTCCTCTCTTGTGTATACTGAAGAAAATGATTGGTTTAGTACCTCAGCCTTCTCCCTGTCACTGTTAATCATGCTACCCTCCAAGCATTTTAATGTACCTATATTGTCCTTCTTAGATATTTTATTTAAAAAAACGTTTAGGGTTTAACTTAGAATCCTTTGTAATTAATATTTCATTTAGAATTTTGGCTAATTTTATTGTTTTCAGGCTAATTTTATTGTTTTCATGCTTTCTTACATTCCTTATAAATTTGGTATGTTGAGTCTGTACTATTTTCTGTGAATATTTTAAATGCCCTACTTTTTTCTTAATTTCTCTTAACACATTTTTATTTAGCCACATTGGCTTGTATTTATTTTACTTTTATAACCATATGCTATTTGTTGATGTGTATATTTATTTAACAAAGTTATAAATGTTATCCATTTATCTGTTAGCACTGCAGAATCTGTTGGTGCTCTACAAATAACCAATAATAATAATAATCCTCTGTATTTTTATGATCACTGTTACTCAAATGTTCTTTGACTTTTAATAAAATAAAACCACAAATACTACCTTATTTACTGCACCTAATTAAACTTTGTATTCTAAAATATTTAGGCATTCAACAAGCGTACGATCACTGGAAAATAGGTTTGTTGTATGTGGTTGTGCAATAAAGCTACTTTTTTAATATGACTTTAGTGGGAAGCTACTTTAATGACAAGTCTCTATCTTATTTAGGGTTTCAAGGTGTCCAATATATAACTGGGATGGAAAGGGGGTGGCGGCGCAGTAGCTGGTAAAGCCACCTCCCTGAAATGAGTTTTTGCAGGTTGGGATGTCTGCAAATGACTAAAATATATTTCTGGCTAGAAACAAAATTCAGGGATATGATTGATTGTGTTAAACAGGTGGCCTTTTTAAAGGATTAAGTTAAGCTTAATTAGAGCTTTTATTGTAAATCAGGTAGGATTCATATAGGTTGAGCTTGATGGACTTCTGTCAACTTTCAATCTCATCTACTATGTTACTATATTACTATGTAAATATGTGGCATTTTAAAGGTTTCTAATATGGCCCCATCCTATGCCAAATTTGTCATGTACTTAAAGGGACAGTCAACACCAGAATTTTTGTTGTTTAAAAAGAAAGATAATCCCTTTATTACCCATTCCCCAGTTTTGCATAACCAACACAGTTATAATAATACACGTTTTACCTCTGTAATTATCTTGTATCTAAGCTTAGGCTGACTGCCCCCTTATTTCAGTTCTTTTGACAGACATGCAGTTTAGCCAATCAGTGCTCACTCCTAGGTCACTTTACGTGCAAGAGCTCAATGTTATCTATATGAAACATGTGAACTAATGCCCTCTAGTGGTCAAAATGTATTCAGATTAGAGGCAGTCTTCAAGGTCTAAGAAATTAGCATATGAACCTCCTAGGTTCAGCTTTAAACTAAGAATACCAAGAGAACAAAGCAAAATTGGTGATAAAAGTAAATTGCATGCCCTATTTAAATCATGAAATAAAAAATTTGGACTTGACTGTCCCTTTAATAACCTCTGTCAAACTTTACTATATATATATATATATATATATATATATATATATATATATATATATATATATATATATATAGAGAGAGAGAGAGAGAGAGAGATAATATTAAAATTACATGGGAAAGGTACTGAGGGGGGTTTAAAGAGATGTTAAACAGTGCTCCTTTTGTAAAAACAAATATGTTATATCAAGGTTAACATAAAAAGAAACAGAATTTGTATATAAAAAAAGCAAAACAATTAACAGGGGGTGTCAATCAACCCGATCGGGCGGATTGATGTCCGGTCTTAAGACCACTGCTTCATAACTACTGTTTCCGGTGAGCCTGAAGACTCACGAGGAAACAGGTGCATCAGGGGCCATTCGACCCTTGATAAATCAGCGCCAAAAGGTCAAAGAATTAAACAATATGGACAATCCCATTTAATATAAGATTTACTTTTGCTTAGACAAAAAATGATTTCTTAGATGTAGGTATTTTGAAGGAGTTTACCAGTATAAGAACTACTTTATTTCAGAAGTGTACTTCTAGTAATAAATTTTACATGCAACCACACTAGACATCTGATTAAAAGAATACCATGTACGTAATTTAGAAGGGTGGAAAACAACACTGACCTGACATAGCATACAAAAAGGGGTTATAACAAGAAGTTACTTAATGAGGTTCTCACAGGGATATGTAATCTAGGAATAAGAAATCAGAAAAAAAAGAAAGGAATTCGCTATGACCGACAGTCCTGAAAGAAACGAATGTGGCAGAATTCATAAAAAATATTGGGAAATTTAAAAATCTGATCCATAACACCTTTTCAATTAATAAGATCTCTTTCTTGAATAGGTGTTTGTAGAAATTGCAGTCTTAGAGCTTATCTCATCACTACAGACCCCATTTACTGTTGTAATAAAACATTAAAAATGAACTGTCTAAGACAAAAGAAGGTGGGATCTAATCAATGTCCATGGTATGGTCTAGGGCTCTACTAGCATGATTGTACAATTTCCAGATATAATACTAACTTTATTATGTGTGACACTTTATGCAGGGAAAACCACTGACAGTATCCATACAATGATGACTAATCATATATCTGTCGTTATAGTAGCTATACCTACTGTGAAAAATGTAGATTATGTACCCATCTTAGATGTATGTGTGAGAAAGAGGGATTGAGTGGTGTATTTATGTATGTGAGAAAGAGAGGAGTGTGTGTATGTATTTGAAATAGAGGAGTGTATGGGACTGATTTACTAAAGTGTGGATGAACATGATACGATGTAGCATATTATGTCTGCCGCACATCGATAAATGCTGACAGCTTACACTGTTGGCTTTGATCATTCCACAAGCAGTTCTGGTGAACTGCTTGTGCAATGCCGCCCCCTGCAGATTCGCTGCCAATCGACCGCTAGCAGGGAGTGTCAATCAGCCCGATTGTATAGGATCGGGTCGATTGAAGACCACAGCCTCAGAGGCAGCGGACCAGTTATGGAGCAGCGGTCTTTGGACCACTGCTTCATAACTTCTGTTTATGGTAAGCCTAAAGGCTCACGCGGAAACAAGGGCATCAAGCTCCATTTGGAGCTTGATAATTCGGCCCCTATGTATGTATGTGAGAAAGAGAAGGGTCTATGTAGGTATGTATGTGAGAGAGAGGAGTGTTTGCATGTATATTTGTATGTGAGAGAGAGGAGTGTTTGCATGTATATACAGTTGCAAGAAAAAGTATGTGAACCCTTTGGAATAATATGGATTTCTGCACAAATTGGTCATAAAATGTGATCTGATCATCATCTAAGTCACAACAATAGACAATCATAGTCTGCTTAAACTAATAACACACAAAGAATGAAATGTTGCCATGTTTTTATTGAACACACCATGTAAACATTCACAGTGCAGGTGGAAAAAGTATGTGAACCCCTAGACTAATGACATCTCCAAGAGCTAATTGGAGTGAGATGTCAGCCAACTGGAGTCCAATCAATGAGATGAGATTGGAGGTGTTGGTTACAGCTGCCCTGCCCTATAATAAACACACACCAGTTCTGAGTTTGCTTTTCACAAGAAGCATTGCCTGATGTGAATGATGCCTCACACAAAAGAGCTCTCAGAAGACCTACGATTAAGAATTGTTGACTTGCATAAAGCTGGAAAGGGTTATAAAAGTATCTCCAAAAGCCTTGCTGTTTATCAGTCCACGGTAAGACAAATTGTCTATAAATGGAGAAAGTTCAGCACTGCTGCTACTCTCCCTAGAAGTGGCCGTCCTGTAAAGATGACTGCAAGAGCACAGCGCAGACTGCTCAATGAGGTGAAGAAGAATCCTAGAGTGTCAGCTAAAGACTTACAAAAGTCACTGGCAAATGCTAACATCCCTGTTAGCGAATCTACAATACATAAAACACTAAACAAGAATGGATTTCATGGGAGGATACCACAGAGGAAGCCACTGCTGTCCAAACAAAACATTGCTGCACGTTTACAGTTTACACAAGAGCCCCTGGATGTTCCACAGCAGTACTGGCAAAATATTCTGTGGACAGATGAAACCAAAGTTGAGTTGTTTGGAAGAAACACACAACACTATGTGTGGCGAAAAAGAGGCATAGCACACCAACATTAAAACCTCATCCCAACTGTGAAGTATGGTGGTGGGGGCATCATGGTTTGGGGCTGCTTTGCTGCGTCAGGGCCTGGACGGATTGCTATCATCGAAGGAAAAATGAATTCCCAAGTTTATCAAGACATTTTGCAGGAAAACTTAAGGCCATCTGTCTACCAGCTGAAGCTCAAAAGAAGATGGGTGTTGCAACAGGACAATGACCCAAAGCATAGAAGTAAATCAACAACAGAATGGCTTAAACAGAAAAAATACGCCTTTTGAAGTGGCCCAGTCAGAGTCCTGACCGCAACCTGATTGAGATGCTGTGGCATGACCTCAACAAAGGGATTCACACCAGACATCCCAAGAATATTGCTGAACTGAAACAGTTCTGTAAAGAGGAATGGTCAAGAATTACTCCTGACCGTTGTGCACGTCTGATCTGCAACTACAGGAAACGTTTGGTTGAAGTTATTGCTGCCAAAGGAGGATCAACCAGTTATTAAATCCAAGGGTTCACATACTTTTTCCACCTGCACTGTGAATGTTTACATGGTGTGTTCAATAAAAACATGGCAACATTTCAGACTGTGATTGTCTATTGTTGTGACTTAGATGATGATCAGATCACATTTTATGACCAATTTGTGCAGAAATCCATATCATTCCAAAGGGTTCACATACTTTTTCTTGCAACTGTATGTATGTGAGAGAGAGGAGTGTTTGCATGTATATATGTTTGTGAGAGAGAGGAGTGTTTGCATGTATATATGTATGTGAGAGAGAGGAGTGTTTGCATGTATATATGTATGTGAGAGAGAGGAGTGTTTGCATGTATATATGTATGTGAGAGAGAGGAGTGTTTGCATGTATATTTGTATGTGAGAGAGATGAGTGTTTGCATGTATATATGTATGTGAGAGAGAGGAGTGTTTGCATGTATATTTGTATGTGAGAGAGAGGAGTGTTTGCATGTATATATGTATGTGAGAGAGAGGAGTGTTTGCATGTATATATGTTTGTGAGAGAGAGGAGTGTTTGCATGTATATATGTATGTGAGAGAGAGGAGTGTTTGCATGTATATTTGTATGTGAGAGAGATGAGTGTTTGCATGTATATATATATGTGAGAGAGAGGAGTGTTTGCATGTATATATGTATGTGAGAGAGAGAGGAGTGTGTGTATGTATGTATGTGAGAGAGAGGAGTGTTTGCATGTATATATGTATGTGAGAGAGAGGAGTGTGTGTATGTATGTGAGAGAGGAGTGTATGTATGTGAGAGAGAGGAATTGAGTGTATGTATGTATGTATGTGAGAGAGAGGAATGAGTGTATGTATGTATGTATGTGAGAGAGAGGAATGAGTGTATGTATGTATGTGAGAGAGAGGAATGAGTGTATGTATGTATGAGAGAGAGAGAGAGATAGAGAGGAGTGTTTGTATGTATGTGAGATAGAGGAGTGTATGTATGTATGTGAGAAAGAGAGGGGTGTATGTAGGTATGTATGTATGTGAGAGAGAGGAATGAGTGTACAGGGAGTACAGAATTATTAGGCAAGTTGTATTTTTGAGGATTAATTTTATTATTGAACAACAACCATGTTCTCAATGAACCCAAAAAACTCATTAATATCAAAGCTGAATATTTTTGGAAGTAGTTTTTAGTTTGTTTTTAGTTTTAGCTATTTTAGGGGGATATCTGTGTGTGCAGGTGACTATTACTGTGCATAATTATTAGGCAACTTAACAAAAAACAAATATATACCCATTTCAATTATTTATTTTTACCAGTGAAACCAATATAACATCTCAACATTCACAAATATACATTTCTGACATTCAAAAACAAATCAGTGACCAATATAGCCACCTTTCTTTGCAAGGACACTCAAAAGCCTGCCATCCATGGATTCTGTCAGTGTTTTGATCTGTTCACCATCAACATTGCGTGCAGCAGCAACCACAGCCTCCCAGACACTGTTCAGAGAGGTGTACTGTTTTCCCTCCTTGTAAATCTCACATTTCATGATGGACCACAGGTTCTCAATGGGGTTCAGATCAGGTGAACAAGGAGGCCATGTCATTAGATTTTCTTCTTTTATACCCTTTCTTGCCAGCCACGCTGTGGAGTACTTGGACGCATGTGATGGAGCATTGTCCTGCATGAAAATCATGTTTTTCTTGAAGGATGCAGACTTCTTCCTGTACCACTGCTTGAAGAAGGTGTCTTCCAGAAACTGGCAGTAGGACTGGGAGTTGAGCTTGACTCCATCCTCAACCCGAAAAGGCCCCACAAGCTCATCTTTTATGATACCAGCCCAAACCAGTACTCCACCTCCACCTTGCTGGCGTCTGAGTCGGACTGGAGCTCTCTGCCCTTTACCAATCCAGCCACGGACCCATCCATCTGGCCCATCAAGACTCACTGTCATTTCATCAGTCCATAAAACCTTAGAAAAATCAGTCTTGAGATATTTCTTGGCCCAGTCTTGACGTTTCAGCTTGTGTGTCTTGTTCAGTGGTGGTCGTCTTTCAGCCTTTCTTACCTTGGCCATGTCTCTGAGTATTGCACACCTTGTGCTTTTGGGCACTCCAGTGATGTTGCAGCTCTGAAATATGGCCAAACTGGTGGCAAGTGGCATCTTGGCAGCTGCACGCTTGACTTTTCTCAGTTCATGGGCAGTTATTTTGCGCCTTGGTTTTTCCACACGCTTCTTGCGACCCTGTTGACTATTTTGAATGAAATGCTTGATTGTTCGATGATCACGCTTCAGAAGCTTTGCAATTTTAAGAGTGCTGCATCCCTCTGCAAGATATCTCACTATTTTTGACTTTTCTGAGCCTGTCAAGTCCTTCTTTTGACCCATTTTGCCAAAGGAAAGGAAGTTGCCTAATAATTATGCACACCTGATATAGGGTGTTGATGTCATTAGACCACACCCCTTCTCATTACAGAGATGCACATCACCTAATATGCTTAATTGGTAGTAGGCTTTCAAGCCTATACAGCTTGGAGTAAGACAACATGCATAAAGAGGATGATGTGGTCAAAATACTCATTTGCCTAATAATTCAGTACTCCCTGTATGTATGTATGTATGAGAGCAAGCGAGAGAGAGAGAGAGAGAGAGAGAGAGACAGAGAGGAGTGTTTGTATGTATGTGAGATAGAGTGTGCGTATTTATGTGAGAGAGAGGAGTGTTTGCATGTATATATGTACGTGAGAGAGAGAGGAGTGTGTGTATGTATGTGAGAGAGGAGTGTATGTATGTATGTGAGAGAGAGGAATGAGTGTATGTATGTATGTGAGAGAGAGAGAGAGAGAGAGAGAGAGAAAGAGAGATAGAGAGAGAGAGGAGTGTATGTATGCATGTGATAGAGAGGAATGTATGTATGTGAGAGAGAGGAATGAGTGTATGTATGTATGTGAGAGAGAGGAGTGTATGTATGTATGTGAGAGAGAGAGAGAGAGAGAGAGAGAGAGAGAGAGAGAGAGAGAGGAGTGTATGTATGTATGTATGTGAGAGAGGAGTGTATGTATGTATGTCATAGAGAGGAATGAGTGTATGTATGTATGTGATAGAGAGGAGTGTATGTATGTATGTATGTGAGAGAGAGGAGTGTATGTATGTATGTATGTGAGAGAGAGGAGTGTATGTATGTATGTATGTATGTATGTGAGAGAGAGGAGTGTATTTATGTATGTGATAGAGAGTAGTGTATGTATGTATGTATGTATGTATGTATGTATGTGAGAGAGAGGAGAGTGTGTATGTATGTATGTGAGAGAGAGGAGTGTATTTATGTATGTATGTGATAGAGAGCAGTGTATGTATGTATGTATGTGAGAAAGAGAGGAGTGTATTTATGTATGTATGTGATAGAGAGCAGTGTATGTATGTATGTATGCATGTGAGAAAAAGAGGAGTGTATGTATGTATGTATGCGAGAGAGAGGAGTGTGTGTATGTATGTATGTATGTATGTATGTATGTGAGAGAGAGGAGTGTATGTATGAATGTATGTATGTGAGAGAGAAGAGTGTATGTATGTATGTGAGAGAGAGGAGTGTATGTATGTATGTTTTTGAGAGAGAGGAGTGTATGTATGTATGTGAGAGAGAGGAGTGTATGTATGTATGTGTGAGAGAGGAGTGTATGTATGTATGTAAGTGATAGAGAGCAGTGTATGTATGTGTGAAAGAGAGGGGTGTATGTATGTGAGAGAGAGAAGTGTATGTATGTATGTATGTGAGAGAGAAGAGTGTATTTATGTATGTATGTGAGAGAGAGGAGTGTATGTGTGTATGTGTGAACTTAAATTTGGGGCACTGCACGTGCAATCTACTGTGGCACCAGATATGAGTTGTGTGTTAAGTAGTACTATTCTGATCAGTTTAATACCTGTTACTCCCCCTATCGGGGGAGGTGTATATGGCATGGATTTTAGGAACCGGGAGATGGAAAAAGATGCTTGGTCGGTCCTCCTACTTCAAATTTGGGGCACTGCGCGTGCAATCCTGGCCGGACTTTTAGCCGACGGACATTTGTCCAATGGACATTTGGCCGAAATACCAGTGGCTGTCACAAAACAGTCCGGCCACGAGATAGATAGATTTGATAGATAGATATATAGATTACATAGATCAATAGATGCAATATACATTTGATAGATACGATTGATAGTTAGATTTGATAGATAAATAGATAGATTTAATAAATATATAATTTCCCAGACAGAGAATTACAAGACGTGCGGTCTGGTACCCATGGTAAGTTTCCCAGAGGCAGTTGCGGCGCCAGGGGACGTGTATATGGCATGGATTTTCGGAACCGGGAGATGGAAAAAGATGCTTGGTCGGTCCTCCTACTTCAAATTTGGGGCACTGCGCGTGCAATTGTGGCCGGACTTTTAGCCGACGGCCATTTGGCCGATGGACATTTGTCCGACGGACATTTGTCCGACGGGCATTTGGCCGAAACACAAGTGGCTGTCACAAAACAGTCCGGCCACGAGATAGATAGATTTGATAGATAGATATATAGATTACATAGATCAATAGATGCAATATACATTTGATAGATACGATTGATAGTTAGATAGATTTGATAGATAAATAGATAGATTTGATAAATATATAATTTCCCAGACAGAGAATTACAAGACGTGCGGTCTGGGACCCATAGTAAGGTTTCCAGAGGCAGTTGCGGTGCCAGGGGACGTGTATATGGCATGGATTTTCGGAACCGGGAGATGGAAAAAGATGCTTGGTCGGTCCTCCTACTTCAAATTTGGGGCACTGCGCGTGCAATCCTGGCCGGACTTTTAGCCGACGAACATTTGGCCGAAACACCAGTGGCTGTCACAAAACAGTCCAGCCACGAGATAGATAGATTTGATAGATAAATACATAGATTACATAGATCATTAGATGCAATATACATTTGATAGATACGATTGATAGTTAGATAGATTTGATAGATAGATAGATAGATAGATTTGATAAATATATAATTTCCCAGACAGAGAATTACAAGACGTGCGGTCTGGGACACATGGTAAGGTTCCTAGAGGCAGTTGCAGCGCCAGGGGACGTGTATATGGCATGGATTTTCGGAACCGGGAGATGGAAAAAGATGCTTGGTCGGTCCTCCAACTTCAAATTTGAGGCACTGCGCGTGCAATTGTGGCCGGACTTTTAGCCGACGGCCATTTGGCCAATGGACATTTGTCCGACGGGCATTTGGCCGAAAAACAAGTGGCTGTCACAAAACAGTCCGGCCACTAGATAGATAGATTTGATAGATAAATACATAGATTACATAGATCAATAGATGCAATATACATTTGATAGATACGATTGATAGATAGATTTGATAGATAAATAGATAGATTTGATAAATATATAATTTCACAGACAGAGAATTACAAGACGTGCGGTCTGGGACCCATGGTAAGGTTCCCAGAGGCAGTTGCTGCGCCAGGGGACGTGTATATGTCATGGATTTTAGGAACCGGGAGATGGAAAAAGATGCTTGGTCGGTCCTCCTACTTCAAATTTGGGGCACTGCGCGTGCAATCTACTGTGGTACCAGATATGAGTGGTGTGTTAAGTAGTACTATTCTGATCAGTTTAATACCTGTTACTCCCCTATAGGGGGAGGTGTATATGGCATGGATTTTAGGAACCGGGAGATGGAAAAAGATGCTTGGTCGGTCCTCCTACTTCAAATTTAGGGCACTGCGTGTGCAATCTACTGTGACACCAGATATGAGTGGTGTGTTAAGTAGTACTATTCTGATCAGTTTAATACCTGTTACTCCCCCTATCGGGGGAGGTGTATATGGCATGGATTTTAGGAACCGGGACATGGAAAAAGATGCTTGGTCGGTCCTCCTACTTGAAATTTGGGGCACTGCGCGTGCAATCGTGGCCGGACTTTTAGCCGTCGGCCATTTGGCCGACGGACATTTGTCCGATGGACATTTGGCCGAAACACCAGTGGCTGTCACAAAACAGTCCGGCCACGAGATAGATAGATAGATTTGATAGATAGATACATAGATTACATAGATCAATAGATGCAATATACATTTGATAGATACGATTGATAGTTAGATAGATTTGATAGATAAATAGATAGATTTGATAGATATATAATTTCCCAGACAGAGAATTACAAGACGTGCATTCTGGGACCCATGGTAAGTTTACTTCCTTTTGCACAATCGAGTATAGGTTGGGGATTGCCTTTTGTGCAAAGAAATTGTGGCCGGGTACCTTCTACTGCGGTGTCCCCTATCAGGGGATGTGTATATGGCATGGATTTTAGGAACCGGGAGATGGAAAAAGATGCTTGGTCGGTCCTCCTACTTCAAATTTGGGGCACTGCGCATGCAATCGTGGCCGGACTTTTAGCCGATGGACATTTGGCCGACGGACATTTGGCCAAAACACAAGTGGCTGTCACAAAACCGTCCGGCCACGAGATAGATACATTTGATAAAATAGATTACATAGATCAATAGATGCAATATACATTTGATAGATACGATTGATAGTTAGATAGATTTGATAGATAAATAGATAGATTTGATAGATATATAATTTCCCAGACAGAGAATTACAAGACGTGCGGTCTGGGACCCATGGTAAGGTTACTTCCTTTTGCACAATCGAGTACAGGTTGGGGATTGTCTTTTGTGCAAAGAAATTTCGGACGGGTACCTTCCACTGCGGTGTCCCCTATCAGGGGATGTGTATATGGCATGGATTTTAGGAACCGGGAGATGGAAAAAGATGCTTGGTCGGTCCTCCTACTTCAAATTTGGGGCACTGCGCGTGCAATCTAATGTGCCACAAGATAGGAGTGGTGTGTTAAGTAGTACTATTGCTATCAGTTTAATCCTGTTAAGTGTCTTTTTTTTTGTTTTTTTTTTGAAGCCACAGTGCAGCACCAGAGGCCAGAAAAATTTTGCATGTACACATGAATGAAAAATCAGGTATTGTTGCAGCCGCTGCTGTAGCAGCGGCCAGAAAAATTGATGTTTGTTTCCCTGGCAGAAAGTGCCCTAAAACATTGCGGCTTGAACCCTAGTTGGTGGAGGATAAGTCACGCAAGTCATCCGGCATTTGAAGATAAAATAAAGCAGCGTGTGGACCATTTTTAGCCCAAGGCAGCTCATGTCATCAGGCCTTTTTTACTCGAATGTATCGCCCAATGTGAGTCCCTTCGGGATCCATCCCTCATTCATCTTAATAAAGGTGAGGTAATCTAGACTTTTTTTACCTAGGCGACTTCTCTTCTGTGACAATACCTCCTGCTGCACTGAAGGTCCTTTCTGACAGGACACTTGAAGCGGGGCAGGCCAGAAGTTCTATGGAAAATTGGGATAGCTGAGGCCACAGGTCAAGCCTGCACACCCAGTAGTCAAGGGGCTCATCGCTCCTCAGAGTGTCGAGATCTGCAGTTAAGGCGAGGTAGTCTGTTACCTGTCGGTCGAGTCATTCTCTGAGGGTGGACCCCGAAGGGCTGTGGCGATGCATAGGAGTTAAAAAGCTCTGCATGTCCTCCATCAACAACAGGTCTGTAAAGCGTCCTGTCCTTGCTGGCGTTTTCGTGGGAGTCGGAGGATTACTTTCAGCTCTTCCCCTGTTAGATTCACGTTGTGCTGTGACATCACCCTTATACGCTGTGAAAAGCATACTTTTTAATTTATTTTGGAAATGCTGCATCCTTTCCGACTTGTTGTAATTTGGTAACATTTCTGGCACTTTATGCTTGTACCGGGGGTCTAGTAGCGTGGACACCCAGTACAGGTCGTTCTCCTTCAGCTTTTTTATACGAGGGTCCCTCAACAGGCACAACAGCAAGAAAGACCCCGTTTGCACAAGGTTGGATGCCGAGCTACTCATGTCCCATTTCTCGTCCCCAGTGATGTCACTGAAGGTATCTTCTTCCCCCCAGCCCCGTACAACACCACGGGTACCAGATAAGTGACATTGAGCAACCTGGGTTGCCTGTTGTGGTTGGTCTTCCTCCTCCTCCTCAAAGCCACATTCCTCCTCTGACTCCTCTTCCTCACAATCCTCTTCCAGCGTTGCGCAGATCCAGCAAGCGATGCTGATAAGGCAGTTTCTGGTGGTGATGGTGATCATAACTCTTCCTCTTCCTCTTCACGCTCATCTATGGCTTGATCCAGCACTCTTCACAGGGCACGCTCCAGGAAGAAAACAAATGGTATGATGTTGCTGATGGTGCCTTCGGTGCGACTGACTAGGTTTGTCACCTCCTCAAAAGGACGCATGAGCCTACAGGCATTGCACATGAGCGCCCAGTAATGTGGCAAAAAAATTCCCAGCTCCACAGAGGCTGTCCTAGCACCCCGGTCATACAAATACTCGTTAACGGCTTGTTGGAGCAGGTGGTCGAACATTAGGAGTGTTGAATTCCAACGTTTCAGGCTGTCGCAAATCAAGCGCCTCACTGGCATGTTGTTTCACCACTGGATATCGGAAAAGTACGCCATGGCCGTGTAGGAATGCCTCAAATGGCCACACACCTTCCTGGCCTGCTTCAGGATTTCCTGTAAGCCTGGGTACTTATGCACAAAGCCTTGTACGATCAGATTACACACATGTGCCATGCACGGCACGTGTGTCAACTTGCCCAATTTCAATGCTGCCACCAAATTACTTCCATTGTCAGAAACCACTTTGCCGATCTCCAGTTGTTGTGGAGTCAGCCACTGATCCACCTGTGCGTTCAGGGCGGACAGGAGTGCTGGTCCGGTGTGACTCTCTGCTTTCAGGCAAGTCAACCCCAAGACGGCGTGACACTGCCGTATCCAGGATGTGAAATAGTACCTGCGGAGCTGGGGGGGTGCCGTTGATGTGGAGCAAGACGCAGCAGCAGAAGAGGACACAGCCAAGGAGGTTATGGAAGAGGATGGAGTAGGAGGAGTAGAGGAGGTGGCAGCAGGCCTGCCTGCAAGTCGTGGTGGTGTCACCAACTTCTCATCTGCAGAGCCACGCATTCCATGCTTGGCAGCCGTCAGCAGGTTAACCCAATGTGCAGTGTCGGTAATATACCTGCCCTGACCATGCTTTGCAGACCAGCTACCAGTGGTCATATGGACCCTTGCCCCAACACTGTGTGCCAGACATGCCATTACTTCCTTTCGCACAATCGAGTACAGGTTGGGGATTTCCTTTTGTGAAAAAATTTTTTGGCCGGGTACCTTCCACTGCGGTGTCCCAATAGCTACAAATTTTTTGAATGCCTCAGACTCCAGCAGCTTGTATGAAAAAGTGGGCGGGCTAAGAGTTCAGACAAGCCAGCTGTCAGACGCCGGGCAAGGGACTTTGTGACATTGGCTTCTTACGCTCAAACATGTCCTTGACAGACACCTGACTGTGGGCAGATGAACAGGAACTGCTCCGGAAGTGAGACGGAGTAGCGGATGGTTGAGAGGGGGCCAGGAGGACAGCAGTGGTTGACGTGGCTGAAGATGCTGGACCAGGAGGAGGATGGCGGCTTTGAGTTTGTGTGCTGCTTCTACTCATGTGTTGATCCCATAGGCGTTTGTGATGTGCGATCATGTGCCTTCGCAAAGCAGTTGTACCTAGGTGGGTGTTGCACTTCCCACAACTCAGTTTCTTTTGGCACAGGTTGCAAATGGCATCTCTGTTGTCAGAGGCAGACACACAAAAAAAATGCCACACTGCTGAGTTCTGCAATGACGGCATTCTGGTTGTTGCAACAGCATGCATTGATTGGCGTGCTGTCTGGCTGACCCCGGGTGCCGATGCATGCAGTCTGACTCTGCCACTAGCTCCTTGCGATGACCTCCCCCTGCTTCCAACTCGTCTCCTCCTCCTCCTCTCTGTCTCCCCATTTGAACTTTCCCCTTGTTCTTCTTCTCTTCTAGCGGGCACCCACGTGACATCCACGGACGCATCGTCATCATCAACCGCTTCACTTGTATCTGACAAATCAACAAAGGAAGCAGCAGCGGGTACAACATCATCATCATCATCATCACATCGTACGTCCATGTCTGTAATGCTGCCTGACTGAGACATATCACTGTTATCTACATCCTCTGTCATTGATGGTTGCGCATCACTCATTTCTTCCAACTTATGTGTAAAAAACTCCTCTGACACATCAAGTGAAGTGACTGTGGTGCTAGTGTTGGTGGTGGTGGCAGGCGGGCGAGTGGTGGTAACTTGAGAGGTGCCCGAAGATAAGCTGGAGGAGGATGGTGCATCAAGGTTTGGAGCGGAAGCTATAGAAGATTGGGTATCCTGTGTTAAAAAGTCAACTATGTCCTCCTCAGAACTTTTCGAGTTCATGGGACATGGCCTCTGAACACTGGGCATTATTCTACTGCCAAAGGGAATCACAGCACCACGACCACGATGGAACCTGCGGGGTGGCCTGCCTCTGCCTGTCATTTTTTTTTAAATGTACACTTACACTACTATTAAACAAGATATTAGTGGTGGCACTGGGCAAGTGGGCACAGTATACGCTGTGAGCCTGACGCAAAAAAGCAGACTGATGTTTCACAGTCCAAAAAGTTTTTATTTTTTTAAATGTACACTTGCACTACTATTAAACAAGATATGAGTGGTGGCACTGGGCAAGTGGGCACAGTATACGCTGTGAGCCTGGTACACACGCTGGCAGGCAGGCAACTGCAATTAGATTACACTAGCAGACTGATGTTTCACAGTCAAAAAAGTTTTTTTAAAAAAAATTTACACTACTGTTACAACAGATATGAGTGGTGGCACTTAGCAAGTGGGCCTGGCACACACACTGGCAGGCAGGCAACTGAAATTAGATTACACTAGCAGACTGATGTTTCACAGTCAAAAAAGTTTTTTTTTTAAATATTTACACTACTGTTACAACAGATATGAGTGGTGGCACTGTTGGCAAGTGGGCCTGGCACACACGCTGGCAGGCAGGCAACTGCAATTACATTACACTAGCAGACTGATGTTTCACAGTCAAAAAAGTTTTTTTTTTAAATATTTACACTACTGTTACAACAGATATGAGTGGTGGCACTAGTTGGCAAGTGGGCCTGGCACACACGCTGTCAGGCAACTGCAATTACATTACACTAGCAGACTGATGTTTCACAGTCAAAAAAGTTTTTTTTACAAAATTTACACTACTGTTACAACAGATATGAGTGGTGGCACTTATCAAGTGGGCCTGGCACACACACTGGCAGGCAGGCATCTGCAATTAGATTACACTAGCAGACTGATGTTTCACAGTCAAAAAAGTTTTTTAAAAAAAATTTACAATACTGTTACAACAGATATGAGTGGTGGCACTAGTTGGCAAGTGAGCCTGGTACACACGCTGGCAGGCAGGCAACTGCTATTAGATTACACTAGCAGACTGATGTTTCACAGTCAAAAAAGTTTTTTTTTTAAATATTTACACTACTGTTACAACAGATATGAGTGGTGGCACTAGTTGGCAAGTGGGCCTGGCACACACGCTGGCAGGCAGGCAACTGCAATTACATTACACTAGCAGACTGATGTTTCACAGTCAAAAAAGTTTTTTTTACAAAATTTACACTACTGTTACAACAGATATGATTGGTGGCACTTAGCAAGTGGGCCTGGCACACACACTGGCAGGCAGGCATCTGCAATTAGATTACACTAGCAGACTGATGTTTCACAGTCAAAAAAGTTTTTTTAAAAATTTTTTACAATACTGTTACAACAGATATGAGTGGTGGCACTAGTTGGCAAGTGAGCCTGGCACACACGCTGGCAGACAGGCAACTGCTATTAGATTACACTAGCAGACTGATGTTTCACAGTCAAAAAAGTTTTTTTTTTAAATATTTACACTACTGTTACAACAGATATGAGTGGTGGAACTATTTGGCAAGTGGGCCTGGCACACACGCTGGCAGGAAGGCAACTGCAATTAGATTACACTAGCAGACTGATGTTTCAAAGTCAAAAAAGTTTTTTTTTTTAAATGACACTAGTGTTACAACAGATATGAGTGGTGGCACTAGTTGGCAAGTGGGCCTGGCACACACGCTGGCAGGCAGGAAACTGCAATTACATTACACTAGCAGACTGATGTTTCACAGTCAAAAAATGTTTTGTTTTAAATATTTACACTACTGTTACAACAGATATGAGTGGTGGCACTAGTTGACAAGTGGGCCTGGCACACACGCTGGCAGGCAGGCAACTGCAATTACATTACACGAGCAGACTGATGTTTCACAGTCAAAAAAGGTTTTTTTTTTTACAAAATTTATACTACTGTTACAACAGATATGAGTGGTGGCACTTAGCAAGTGGGCCTCTCACACACACTGGCGGGAAGACAACTGCAATTAGATTACACTAGCAGACTGATGTTTCACAGTCAAAAAAGTTTTTTTTTAAAAATTTACACTACTGTTACAACAGATATGAGTGGTGGCACTAGTTGGCAAGTGGGCCTGGCACACACGCTGGCAGGAAGGCAACTGCAATTACATTACACTAGCAGACTGATGTTTCACAGTCAAAAAAGTTTTTTTTTTTAAATTTACACTACTGTTACACCAGATATGAGTGGTGGCACTAATTGGCAAGTGGGCCTGGCACACACGCTGGCAGGCAGGCAACTGCAATTACATTACACTAGCAGACTGATGTTTCACAGTCAAAAATTTTTTGTTTTAAATATTTACAGTACTGTTACAACAGATATGAGTGGTGGCACTAGTTGACAAGTGGGCCTGGCACACACGCTGGCAGGCAGGCAACTGCAATTACATTACACTAGCAGACTGATGTTTCACAGTCAAAAAAGTTTTTTTTTAAATATTTACACTACTGTTACAACAGATATGAGTGGTGGCACTAGTTGGAAAGTGGGCCTGGCACACACCCTGGCAGGCAGGCAACTGCAATTACATTACACTAGCAGACTGATGTTTCACAGTCAAAAAAGTTTTTTTTACAAAATTTACACTACTGTTACAACAGATATGAGTGGTGGCACTTAGCAAGTGGGCCTGGCATACACACTGGCAGGCAGGCAGGCAACTGCAATTAGATTACACTAGCAGACTGATGTTTCACAGTCAAAAAAGTTTTTTTTTTTTAAAAATTACAATACTGTTACAACAGATATGAGTGGTGGCACTAGTTGACAAGTGGGCCTGGCACACACGCTGGCAGGCAGGCAACTGCTATTAGATTACACTAGCAGACTGATGTTTCACAGTCAAAAAAGTTTTTTTTTAAAATATTTACACTACTGTTACAACAGATATGAGTGGTGGCACTAGTTGGCAAGTGGGCCTGGCACACATGCTGGCAGGCAGGCAACTGCAATTAGATTACACTAGCAGACTGATGTTTCACAGTCAAAAAAGTTTTTTTTTAAAAAATTACACTACTGTTACAACAGATATGAGTGGTGGCACTTAGCAAGTGGGCCTGGCACACACACTGGCAGGCAGGCAACTGCAATTAGATTACACTAGCAGACTGATGTTTCACAGTCAAAAAAGTTTTTTTTAAAAAAAATTTACAATACTGTTACAACAGATATGAGTGGTGGCACTTAGCAAGTGGGCCTGGCACACACACTGGCAGGCAGGCAGGCAACTGCAATTAGATTACACTAGCAGACTGATGTTTCACAGTCAAAAAAGTTTTTTTTTAAAAAATTTACAATACTGTTACAACAGATATGAGTGGTGGCACTAGTTGACAAGTGGGCCTGGCACACACGCTGGCAGGCAGGCAACTGCTATTAGATTACACTAAAAGACTGATGTTTCACAGTCAAAAAAGTTTTTTTTTAAATATTTACACTACTGTTACAACAGATATGAGTGGTGGCACTAGTTGGCAAGTGGGCCTGGCACACATGCTGGCAGGCAGGCAACTGCAATTAGATTACACTAGCAGACTGATGTTTCACAGTCAAAAAAGTTTTTTAAAAAAAATTTACACTACTGTTACAACAGATATGAGTGGTGGCACTTAGCAAGTGGGCCTGGCACACACGCTGGCAGGCAGGCAACTGCAATTAGATTACACTAGCAGACTGATGTTTCACAGTCAAAAAAGTTTTTTTTAAAAAAATTTACAATACTGTTACAACAGATATGAGTGGTGGCACTAGTTGGCAAGTGGGCCTGGCACACACGCTGGCAGGCAGGCAACTGCTATTAGATTACACTAAAAGACTGATGTTTCACAGTCAAAAAAGTTTTTTTTTAAAATATTTACACTACTGTTACAACAGATATGAGTGGTGGCACTAGTTGGCAAGTGGGCCTGGCACACATGCTGGCAGGCAGGCAACTGCAATTAGATTACACTAGCAGACTGATGTTTCACAGTCAAAAAAGTTTTTTAAAAAAAATTTACACTACTGTTACAACAGATATGAGTGGTGGCACTTAGCAAGTGGGCCTGGCACACACGCTGGCAGGCAGGCAACTGCAATTAGATTACACTAGCAGACTGATGTTTCACAGTCAAAAAAGTTTTTTTTTTTAAAATTTACAATACTGTTATAACAGATATGAGTGGTGGCACTAGTTGGCAAGTGGGCCTGGCACACACGCTGGCAGGCAGGCAACTGCTATTAGATTACACTAGCAGACTGATGTTTCACAGTCAAAAAAGTTTTTTTTACAAAATTTACACTACTGTTACAATAGATATGAGTGGTGGCACTGCAAGCAGGCAACTGCAATTAGATTACACTAGAAGACTGATGTTTCACAGTCAAAATTACACAGGCAAAAAAAAACAAAAAAACGACTGATGTTCTAGCCCTAAAAAGGGCTTTTTGGGGTGCTGTCCTTACAGCAGAGATCAGATGAGTCCTTCAGGACTGTAGTGGACACTGAATACACTAGCCTAGCTATCAATTTCCCTATAAAATCAGCAGCAGCTACACTATCCCTCCTCTCACTAAGAATGCAGGATCAGAATGAATCTAAAATGGCTGCTGCCCAGGAGCTGGGAGGGTCTGAGAGGGAGGGTCTGCTGCTGATTGGCTGAAATGTGTCTGCAGACTGTGAGATACAGGGTCAAAGTTTACTCAACGATGACGAATTGGGGCGGATCGAACATCGCATATGTTCGCCCGCCACGGCGGACACGAACAAACTATGTTCGCCGGCGAACTATTCGCGACATCACTACTGAGTACCACCCCCTCTGCCATCTCATGACAGGTAATATGACAGGTAATATTTGTAATCGTCATATAAATAGTCTAGTTTTCACAAGAAGGGGCTGCAAAATACATCAAACATTGTAAATAATCTTGTCCGTTTGTTCTTCTCAAAGTTGCTTAGCACAATATATCAATCAATAATCATTGAATACCAGCACCTTTTTTTTTTGAGTACCGACACCTTTTCCTTTACAAAAATAAGCACTGAATGATCAAAATAAAAACATTTTAAAGTTTAAAAGTAGAACTAATTTGAAAAATACTTCAACAGTTTTATAAAATAAGGGAACAATCAACTTGGTTAAACTCATGAGTTTGACTGACAATAAATTATATTTTATGACATGGAATAGATTCAGTTTTGAAAATGGCTTATTACACTGAGAAATGTCAAGTTTAGTGTTCGTCTTGTATAAAGTCCCATGTGTGTTTATGCTGTTTTTTTATTGCTGATAAAAATAAATAAAGAACTAACTACGCCTGATAATAAAGATTTTTAAGTCTGATACACATATTGCATGTTAAATAGAAACAGATATTGATACTACAAACAACACAACAAAACACCTAATAAAATTAAAACATTTAATATGTAAACATTTGTTGCCTGTTCACATTAAACTTAATTCTTATTTAAAATCTACCTACAAAACATTTATAACAATATGATCACTAGTTCCCTGCTTTATTGTTCAGGCAGAAAAATCCATTTCTGATCTACAAATTAAACCAAAAAATGGAATTCAATTTCTGAAATGTGTTAAGAATATAAGAAAAATAATGATCCCTGCATGTATAATATAACATGAGCTATTTCTTGGGAATTTAATATTGAATATATTTCTTGTCTGTTTAAGTTAACAGTGCAATTGTTGCAGTCATTAAATAATGAGAGCATAACTTCCAAGTTGAAAGAAATCAGTACAACAGGCATCTGATAAATTATATTAAGATATTGTGTTCCATGGGAATATAGGCAGCATGTTTAGAAGAGAATCAATGCCATAGTTTTTATTCTAGGAATGTATTTTTTTACAATGTCATGTTAGAAAATATATTATTTTTTATTATCTTGTGAGCTGCCTGAAAGCTTTTGAACAATTTCCATTTTGAGTAATTTGAATGATGTTGTCATGCCACCTTGTGGTAAATTTGTATATAGCAACAATATTTGAATGTCCACATTTTCATTAAAAAGTTTTAACGTTTCACCAAATAAAATCATGCTTTACTGGTTAATTTATATAATACATTTCCGTATTTATATGTCAATCAGTAAAAGTTAACACAAAATTATATATGATACATTTAAAAATATTTTTTTATGAAAAATATAAGAAAAAATAATATTAATTAAAAGTTGTAAACATGACAAATAATATATGGTACAATTGTGTTATTTTCTGAGATCTTTTACAAGTGAGCATGGATGTTATTATAAAATGTGTTAAAATAAAAACAAAATGTGCTTTTGGTAATTAGTTTACTGAAAACTCAAGTAAAAAGCAAATATAGCTCAAATATTTATTCTGGGCTTTAGAGGATTCGTTTTTATGGCAGTTTATTTCCAAATATTCAAAACCCATAATAGTTTATTTACATTTTCTTCATAAAGTAAAGGTGTTTATGGTTATCCTAAACTATTTTCAAATGTTTGACTAGATTAGAAATTTTACAGATTGTTTATAAAGGCTATAAATAAACTATAATTTAGTTTAAAAGGTGTTCATTGTTGGAAACTTAATATCACATGCATATTATTTGTTTGGACAAAGACATTTGGCAGAATTTGGCTATTTTAGCTGATATGAAGATCCCTACTAAACCAGAAAACCTTTAAATCATTGTGTTTAGTTTTCATAAAGCTTTCTTACAATATTTTTTTTAAAAAGGTAAGACAAAGTAATATGTTTACACATAACTACATAAAAAAATAGTTAAATTCTTATGAAAACTGTTAACTTTATTGAGCTTACGGGTGTTCTATTGTTGGTTTGTTAAAAATTTGTTTAGAATTTTGGAACATCTTAAGTTTTAAAATCATGCTATAACCATGTTAATGCACATACAGAAAGAAAAGTGCTTACATGACATTTCTGGACTTTTTTCATTGTTGGATCTATACCAAAGATGCACTCTTTAGATTTCTTAACTCATTTTCCCTGTGCCTGAAGCACATCTCTACTCATAGGGGTCAATTTATTAATGTGCGAGCGGACATGATACAATATAGCGTATCATGTCCGCTGCACATCGATAAATGCAGACAGCATATGCTGCAGTGGATAGAGAACTATTCTAATGAACTAAAGTTTAAGTTTCAAGGCAAGGCAGTTAGTATTTATGTACAGTATGTATTTATTTATTTATTGTATTTTATCAGTGATGTATCAAAGCAAAGCTCTTAAACTTACAAAGCTTTCAGCTAATTTTTAACTTGTTTTAAGTACAAACATATCTCTAGTAAAGATCATTTGCACACATAGTGTGTTTCTTAACACATTTCACCTGTTATGATTCTTCAACAGGCTATTTATGTTATTTACTAAAATTTTAACAGAAATATACATGTTTTTTGACATTTTTGTTGCAGCATTCTCACATACAAAAAAAATTCTAAACTGATAATGGCATATTCTAAATCTGCTGGGCTTGCTGAAAAAAAAAAGTAAAATATAATTTGTGTGGGTCACTCACTAAAATATGACTTACAATAATGTTTAAATTTAAGCATCAAAAAATCTCAAAATCAGTTTAGCACAGAGCGGTGTGAAAAATACTTAGCAAAGAAGGAGGTTAATATAGAGCGTAAATAAAATGCCCTTAACCACTTAGCTGCAATATATAACATACTATGCAATAAATAAAACTCATACAAATAAAGCCAAAAATTACAGAGACTTGTAGCTTATGTATCTTAAGTGTTAATTGTTTGACTTATATACACATAAGACACAGCCCCTCAAGGCACTACAGGGAGTGCAGAATTATTAGGCAAATGAGTATTTTGACCACATCATCCTCTTTATGCATGTTGTCTTACTCCAAGCTGTATAGGCTCGAAATCCTACTACCAATTAAGCATATTAGGTGATGTGCATCTCTGTAATGAGAAGGGGTGTGGTCTAATGACATCAACACCCTATATCAGGTGTGCATAATTATTAGGCAACTTCCTTTCCTTTGGCAAAATGGGTCAAAAGAAGGACTTGAGAGCCTCAGAAAAGACAAAAATAGTGAGATATCTTGCAGAGGGATGCAGCACTCTTAAAATTGCAAAGCTTCTGAAGCGTGATCATCGAACAATCAAGCGTTTCATTCAAAATAGTCAACAGGGTCGCAAGAAGCGTGTGGAAAAACCAAGGCGCAAAATAACTGCCCATGAACTGAGAAAAGTAAAGCGTGCAGCTGCCAAGATGCCACTTGCCACCAGTTTGGCCATATTTCAGAGCTGCAACATCACTGGAGTGCCCAAAAGCACAAGGTGTGCAATACTCAGAGACATGGCCAAGGTAAGAAAGGCTGAAACACGACCACCACTGAACAAGACACACAAGCTGAAACGTCAAGACTGGGCCAAGAAATATCTCAAGACTGATTTTTCTAAGGTATTATGGACTGATGAAATGAGAGTGAGTCTTGATGGGCCAGATGGATGGGCCCGTGGCTGGATTGGTAAAGGGCTGAGAGCTCCAGTCCGACTCAGACGCCAGCAAGGTGGAGGTGGAGTACTGGTTTGGGCTGGTATCATCAAAGATGAGCTTGTGGGGCCTTTTCGGGTTGAGGATGGAGTCAAGCTCAACTCCCAGTCCTATTGCCAGTTTCTGGAAGACACCTTCTTCAAGCAGTGGTACAGGAAGAAGTCTGCATCCTTCAAGAAAAACATGATTTTCATGCAGGACAATGCTCCATCACACGCG
Source organism: Bombina bombina (assembly GCF_027579735.1). Classification (NCBI taxonomy): domain Eukaryota; kingdom Metazoa; phylum Chordata; class Amphibia; order Anura; family Bombinatoridae; genus Bombina; species Bombina bombina. The sequence goes on from NC_069500.1 coordinate 633,738,829, forward strand.
TCCAAGTACTCCACAGCGTGGCTGGCAAGAAAGGGTATAAAAGAAGAAAATCTAATGACATGGCCTCCTTGTTCACCTGATCTGAACCCCATTGAGAACCTGTGGTCCATCATCAAATGTGAGATTTACAAGGAGGGAAAACAGTACACCTCTCTGAACATTGTCTGGGAGGCTGTGGTTGCTGCTGCACGCAATGTTGATGGTGAACAGATCAAAACACTGACAGAATCCATGGATGGCAGGCATTTGAGTGTCCTTGCAAAGAAAGGTGGCTATATTGGTCACTGATTTGTTTTTGTTTTGTTTTTGAATGTCAGAAATGTATATTTGTGAATGTTGAGATGTTATATTGGTTTCACTGGTAAAAATAAATAATTGAAATGGGTATATATTTGTTTTTTGTTAAGTTGCCTAATAATTATGCACAGTAATAGTCACCTGCACACACAGATATCCCCCTAAAATAGCTATAACTAAAAAACAAACTAAAAACTACTTCCAAAACTATTCAGCTTTGATATTAATGAGTTTTTTGGGTTCATTGAGAACATGGTTGTTGTTCAATAATAAAATTAATCCTCAAAAATACAACTTGCCTAATAATTCTGCACTCCCTGTATATGTCAAATTTAACCCCAAGGTTAATTCCACCATTAGTGATCCCCAAAGTATCCCCAAAGGGACTCAAACTCTACCAATGCAACAAAAATGTATTATTTGGCACTCTATTGTTTTTGTTCCCCTGTTTGACCTGAGCTTGTTCCTGAGATTGCAGCTTTCCTCTTGCATAATTTGTTCTGAGTACAGCTCTTGGGTGCTGACATGATAAGTTGTTACGTTTTTTTTTTTCTTTTAATTAGGGTTAATGCCATAGACCTACTTTTACCATAAAATTGGGCTCTTTTATATTGATGCATGCTTTCACTCTTTGTCATCAGCCATCTTTAGCTATAGTAGTTCACAATATACCTTCTTAAAAAGCACCAGAATTGTATAATTCAAGGGACATAATACTCATATGCTAAATCACTTGAAACTGATGCAGTATAACTGTAAAAAGCTGACAGGAAAATATCACCTGAGCATCTCTATTTAAAAAAGGAAGATATTTTACCTCACAACTTCCTCAGCTCAGCAGAGTAAGTGCTGTGTAAAAAGTTTTCTTTCAGTTACTGCCCAACTGCAGGTAAAAAAATAAATAAATGAAGAAATGAACAGCAGCCAATCAGCATCATCAGTGCTGAGGTCATGAACTCTTTTACTGTGATCTCATGAGATTTGACTTAACTCTCATGAGATTTCATGGTAAACTTCCTTAAACTGAATAGGGAAATAACATGAGAGTGCACGAGGCTCATTTCCTTAGATGTCCCGGGACAGACATACTGATTTGCTGCTTAGAAGTCCCTTACAGTGGGATGTGGCTACTACGGAACTTTTGAGGTAAAATGTCTTTCTTTTTTACATAGAGATGTTCAGGTGATATTTTCTAGTCAGCTTTTTTACAGTTATGCTGCATCACTTTCAAGTGTTTCAACATTTGTGTATCATGGCCCTTTAACAAGTACATAATAAAAAGACAAGGCAATAACCTCTAAATTTCAAATAATTTGTAGATTTTTTTCTGGCAAATTAATTTTTTTCTCAGTATCATGTGACAAACATCAGCCAATCACAGACTAGTATATGTATACCCTGTATGTTGTGCACATGCTCAGTTGCATCTTGTTCCCCAGAAAGTGTGTATTTAACAAGATTGTGCAACATTTTATAATGGAAGTAAATTGGAAAGTGTCTTAAAACTGCATGCTCTTTCTGAATCTTAAAAGGTTTTTTTTTTTACATGAGTGTCCCTTTAATGACAAATCCTCTGAATTACTAATATTTTTTAAAGATTCCTGATTCCTTATGTATTTAGCCAATCAACAGTTGGACTAAATAATTATTATTGATGGCTTGAGGTCCCTTGTGATTGGGGGATTTGAGGCTGAGGGCGTATGTGGTCTAATGTGGGGGATATTCTGAGTCAGCTGTAACTTGTGGAGGTTAATTGGCAAGGGGACCACATAAGGCACCTTATTTGTGGAAGGTGGCTCCATTGTGGTGTGGGGGGTACAGTAGGTTTTAATGTGACCCAAAACCAGGAAAATATGAAAATGATTGAAGCAGGAGATACAAGGGGAAATTAGAATAAAGAAAACTAAAAAGAATGTCTAACACTTCACAAATTAAACACATATTCCCCCCCATTTTCTATGTTTAATTGTACTCACTTTTACACACTACCCATGCCCACTCTTACATCCTTGTCTAAATCCCTCTCCCCTTTTCTCAGCTCTTTAATTTCTCCTTGTTTAATAGTTCACTTTCACTCTCCTTGTTTCCACTACATAAGCATTGTTTTTTTCTTCCTAACCTCCCTTTCTTTTCTAACTTCTCTTTCTCTAATCTTCTAAATGTTTCCTCCTTGCTTATTGTAATCTTTTGTTACCGAACAGGTCCCTCACCACCTAAGGTGGCTGTTACCCATTTATTTATTTTTATGTAAAAATCCCCAGTGGTGAATCCACTCAACAGCATCAAGTGAAAAATATTGCTGATGCTTTGCAACAGTTCAATCATTTAAATACTGATGTCATTTTCCACAGTTTTACCAAACTTCCCAAAAATGCATATCATCGACTATTTGTCTAGACCAGAACACAAGTGCTTAAAGGGACACTGTACCGCTTAAAGGGACACTGTACCCATTTTTTTTATTTTGTAATTCAGAAAGAGCATGCATTTTTAAGCAACTTTCTAATTTACTCCTATTATCAATTTTTCTTCGTTCTCTTGCTATCATTATTTGAAAAAGAAGGCATCTAAGCTTTTTTTGGGTTTCAGTACTCTGGACAGCAATTTTTTATTGGTGGATGAATTTATCCACCAATCAGCAAGGACAACCCAGGTTGTTCACCAAAAATGGGCCGGTATCTAAACTTACATTCTTGCATTTCAAATAAAGATAGCAAGAGAATGAAGAAAATTTGATAATAGGAGTAAATTAGAAAGTTGCTTAAAATTTCATGCTCAATCTGAATCACGAAAGAAAATTTTTGGGTACAGTGTCCCTTTAACTCATCAAAGAATATCATGATACGTATACCAAACTCATTTGAAAATGGCATTTGTACTGTGCAGGGATTGTCTTACTGGTCATTCACTCTCCTATTTGCCCTTAGAACCTGTTGCGCATGCACATCAAGGTGTATTTTTAAATAAAATATCACAGGACAGGTCTTCTATATTTATCAAGTGACATAGCCCACTAAGTATTTTAGGTCATCTTTTTTATATGTCTGTTTGTCAGTTTGAATCTTTTAAATATGCAAAATACACTACTGTTGCTGCTTGCACTGACAAACACATATAAAAATGTTTAATGGAAAATGTTACTTGAAAAATATCAGAGACCTGAGTACACCTTGTTGTTATTGACTTGTGAGACAGCCTCCCTTGTCATCTGATCTCTAATTGTACACTCCCTGTTTTTTGGACTTACTTTTATTGTAGAATGGGGTTGTATTTTTTGGGGGAAATTACTAATTCTCTTTAGAACAATGCCCTACAAAAAGTCCTTCTAAGGGCTATTGCTATAATAACTTTTAGTGTTAGTATAGGATTTTTTATTTTGGGGTGTTTTTTCTGAAAGTGCAATCTAGTCAAAATTAAACTTTCATGATTCAGATAGGGAATGCAATTTTAAACAACTTTCCAATTCACTTGTATCATCAAATTTGCTTTGTTATCTATGTATTCTTTGTTGAAAGCTAAACCTAGGTAGGCTCATATGCTAATTTCTAAAAACTTGAAAACCACCGCCCCTTATTTCAATGCATTTGGCAGTTTTTCACAGCTAGAGGGCATAAGTTCATTGTGTGCTATGCACATAACATTGTGACCACGCCCGTGGATTTACAAATGAGAGGGCACTGATTGGCTAATTGCATGTCTGTCAAAAGAACTGAAATAAGGTGGCAGTCTGCAAAGGCTTAGATACAAGGTAATCACAGAGGTAAAAAGTATATTAATGTAACCTTGTTGGTTATGCAAAATAGAGGAATGGGTATTAAAGGGATTATCTATCTTTTTAAACAATATAACAGTTCTGAAGTAGACTGTCCCTTTAAATGACCATTCAATGCAGAAGAATTGCATAATTAACACGTGTATCATAAAAAGACAATGCAATAATACCTACTCTGAATTTCACAAAAGCAGTAGATTTTTTTTTATTTTTTTTACATTTAGTTTTTTTTGCTATTTTCTGGCCCACTGTATCATGTGACAGACATCAGTCAATCACAGACTGGTATACATATACCCTGTGAGCTTGTGCACATGCTCAGTAGGATCTTGTTCCCCAAAAAGTGTGATTATAAAAAGACTGTGCAAAATTTGATAATATAAGTAAAATGGAAAGTTTCTTAAAACTGCATATTCTTTCTGAATCATAAAAGTTTATTTTGACTTGAGTGTCCCTTTAAGGGGGGGGGGCTTTAATTTTAGAGTAGGGATAACTGTTAGTGGGTACTTTGTGATGGGTTTTGAGGTGGTTTAGGGGTTAATAGTGTAGTGGATTAGTTTGCAATGGGGGCTGTGGTAGTTTAGAGGTTAATAGTGTAGTGGCGTAGTTTGCTATGTTGGGGTGTGATGGTTTAGGGGTTGATAATATAGCAGGCCAGTTTGCAATGTGGGGTGGGGTGTGGCAGTTTAGGGGTTAATAGTGTAGTTGGTTACTTTGCAGTGGGCTATGTGGCAGTTTAGGGGTTATTAGAGTAGGGGGCTTATTGCGAAGCGGGTTAGCATGCAAGTAAGGGGATTATTTTTCCCCTTTTTTACGCTCCATTTGAGTCTAGGAGTGAATACATAAAGGAGATTGAGATATTCTAACTTCTGTTTTTTGAACGCGTCGGATGAGTGCTCGAGTAAAAAATAGAAGTAACACATAGTTAATGCATGAGCAGGGGTGATAAATTGCTCTCTATTCAGAATCTAGCCCTTTATAGGCTCTTCCAAAAATGTCATTTCTAATATTCTGCTATTTCGTAAACTGAGGCCTCAAATTATGAAGCTGTGAAGGCAGCTACATTGCAGGCTCGTTCATGCTAACCTGTTTTTCCAGGATGTACTCACGAACAGGGGTTTAGCTGCACAAGCAATATGTATTAATATTAAATATATTTCAAAAGCTTATCATATAATTAATCTACAAAAAAGTAGACTTTAATTTGTTGTAAAAAAAGAAAAAAAACATGTTTCATGTTCTTAAAAAATTCAGACTTTCTTTATTTAACAATATATATTCTGATTTAATAAGGCAATTCCTTTTTTTAGGAATTAAATCTAAAAATAAACTATAATTGTTTTGTTGTAAAAGAAAATATAGACAACTCTTTAAAAAAGACTAATACATTAGTTGTCTGACCCATTATTGACTGCACAAATTAGGTGAAGCGTGATAAAGATGTTATTAACCTATAATTAAAAGGCTCATGAACTTCTGAGTATAGATTACACATACTGTAAAACCTGACTATATCACAATCAGTAGAAGCAATTTGTCAACATGACAAGATACAGTCATGAGATTTATCTACTGATATATAATCCACTGTGGTAAAATGCTGTTTTTAAGATGTCTCCCACTGGAATCTAACATCCTTCATGATTACATCATTATTTATGTATAGTATTTTCTATTATGGAAAACCTACCAACACAACATCTGGTCCTTATCTGTTCCATATAACAATATATAATGTGAAGAAGAAGAGGTTTTCTATCATTAAAGAGATATAATGTTTAAATGTGAACTATTTATAGTAAATTAAATTCATCTGTGTCCATGGGAGATACCCTATTGCACAGACTATGGGGCCAATTTATTAATATGCGGGCTGACATGATCCGCTGTTGCGGATCATGTCCCCCCGACATCGCTAAATGCCGACAGCATACGCTATCGGCATTTAGTATTGCACAAGCATTTCTAGTGAAATACTTGTGCAATGCCGCCCCCTGCAGATTCACGGCCAGGGGTGTCAATCAACCCGATCGGATCGGGATGATTGCGGTCCGCCACCTCAGTGGTGGGGGACGAGTTAAGGAGCAGTGGTCTTATAACCACTGCTTCTTAACTCTTGTTTCCAGCGATCTGGAAACATCAGGGGTAGATTGCAGCATCCGCTGCTTAATAAATCTACCCCTAAATATACTCTTTTAGATTTGCTTCTTTAGCTTCAACAGATGCCATGTTATTCTATGCAGGTAATTCACTAAAGCTTGGGTTTCTTTCATCATCTTCAACAGATACTATGTTATTTTATGCAGGTGATTTGCTAAAGCTTGTGTATCTCTTCATTCTTTAGTGAATAGAAAGAACAAAATAATATAGAAACTGATGAATCTGAATAGGATGGTGAGGCTTGTAAAGATAGAAAGACCTTTATAAAAATTTGTGTTTATTTCATATCAGATATCAATCATTTTGCTGCTTTTATTATTATTTTATGTTAAAGCAACAAGAAACTAACACAGCTCTTTTCTTGGGATTTCTATAAAATTAGAATTAACAATACAAATATAAAACAAATAACAAATAAAAAGTGAGCCTATCAACGCAACCTAAATGTGAGGTTTGAAATAAAGCTGTGGAAAGCACATAGTAAGAAACTAAAGATTTGGGTAAACATTATTAAAGTTAGTTATTAAAGAATTTGGATTTTAATGGAAAGGACAGATAACAATTAGACATAAGAGAATGTAGTAGATAACAATTAGACATAAGAGAATGTAGTAGATAACAATTAGACATAAGAGAATGTAGTAGATAACAATTAGACATAAGAGAATGTAGTAGATAACAATTAGACATAAGAGAATGTAGTAGATAACAATTACACATAAGCGAATGTAGTAGATAACAATTAGACATAAGAGAATATAGTAGATAACAGTTAGACATAAGAGAATGTAGTAGATAACAATTAGACATAAAAGAATGTAGTAGATAACAATTAGACATAAGAGAATGTAGTAGATAACAATTAGACATAAGAGAATGTAGTAGATAACAATTAGACATAAGATAATGTAGTAGATAACAATTAGACATAAGAGAATGTAGTGTGAGAGATAATAGGGTTTGCAAGCTTTATAATTGACCTGCGAGAATATGGGGGCCGATTTATAAAACTGTGGAAAAGGTTCCCTGGCAGGATATCTGGCCGTCCATTTTCACAGCCAGCAACGCAGCATCTGCCAGTGCTCTAGTGAAATCAATCATGCAGAAGTTGTCAATCACTCTGTACACATAAAGACTGCTAGGGGTTGTAGACTTGCATGAGCGAGCCTGCACTGCAAGTTCTCAAAAGCAACATCTGAAGCTTTATAGAGGGAGGCCTTAAAGATGATTGGAATTACAATAACCATTTTGAGAACCTCTGATTTACCTATGGTACAATATTTCCTTTTTCTGACATATTAACCCTTTCATGACATTCATAATCTCCATTTTGTTCTGTTTCTAACATACTAAATTATCCTTCATCTGAAAGATTATATAATTTCTTTAGTAAAATTGTTTTTGTGTATTAGTCTTCCACGCTCCTTGTATTTAAATACATTTATTTCAGTGCATTTTCTGTGTGTTATTCATACAAGTGATATCTCTATTCAGCAGATTAAGCTCATTCCACAATAACTACGTATAAAATTGAAAAAATAAATACTTTGAAATTTACTATAACTGTGCGTAAAATGATAATAGCTATCAAGTACTCTTTTCTGCTTTTAAAAGTGATTTTATTGGTTGAAGCTGAGTTGACAGCATTTTAATAATTATTATCCTGAAAGAAGTAAGGGAGGAAACATCACTAAGTAAAGAAATCTAGACTGGAAGATAAAAGTCCTGAAAGTTCTAAACTTTGATCTTTTCCTAACTGTATACTATTGCAAAATGTACAAATTACAACAAATAGAACTGATCATTCATAAAATTGTCAAGAGGTGCACATATATTGTGCTATTCACAGTACAATTAATTCTATGAAGGGGTTGGGTTTATTTCCTTAGTATTGATTAATTACATCAGAGAAAATATCAGCACTCTCTTCCACAAAGGCCCCATCTATTATCTAAAAATAATGAATTATAGCAAGTTATGTAATACTAGGGTAGGTTAAATTTGACAAAATGTCAAAATGAAAAATTTGGAGGTCAGAATGTAGTTTAGAAAAATGTCTCATTATTATAATTGTTTACTAATGCAATTTCCTGGAAAACAAAATAATTTAGCAACAAAACTAATCTTATTGTAACAGCAAAGCCTAGGATAAATTACTTAACCTTTTAACAACTGATACACAGCACAGTAAATATCATAGTATAATTAAACTATTTCTGAATAACAATAAGGTTGAATTACTTATACATCTGCCATAAATCTAAGACAAACGTGTGCTGTATTTATTTATTTTTTGTTTAAAGAGACCAGCTACTATTTATTTTAGAAACCAGATTCATAGTTATTCTTAGGTCTACATTTTTTTCTGAAATGCCAAGAAGGGAATATGAAGGGCCCAGTTTATCTTTCAATCCAACGTTTTGGGCTCAATTTAATAAGCCATGGACAAAACGTTATCCTTCAAGTCAACTAACAAGCTCAAATATACTTGCATATATATGAGAAAATTATTATTTTTTAAAAAAATTAGCCTTCCAAATAGATTCCCAATCCAGTAGCAGTCCTACTCAACAGAAGTAGATAGATAGATAGATAGATAGATAGATAGATAGATACATAGATAGATATAGATATTAGAGCTTTGAAACTGATCCTATAACAAATGCTACAGAACAAACATAAAAATAGGTATACATGCTGAGCGGTCGCATCGCATAATAGCTCCGGACCTGTTCGGATATTTTACTCATCTATGACCGCTCAGTGTAACTCAAAACCCTTCCAAATTGAGGGGTATATACTGGGGAAGTACCACAAGTACCCTATAACTTGACTAAAACTTGGTAACAGAAGATTTTCATAAATCATCATTGCGATGGTAGTCGCAGCAACTATCAGGGATCGGCCATCTTGCTATCAATGTGGCGCCCTGGTTATACTCTACAACGAGACATGGAGGAGCTCAATGCAGCCATACTAACTCAGCTGGAAACTTTCAGCAACTTGATGAGTCTCAGATTCGCAGATCTCACAGAAGTGCTTAGGGACTGCTCTACACCGCTAACCTCTATTCCGGAACCACATGTGGACCCAAAGTCTTCAACGATCCATCTCTTAGTCCCACAGTGCCTCAAGCAAGAACCCACGAAGAGCCCTGCCAAGCAGATCAGTCATCCTAATCTGATTGAGACGGATTCAACAAGGAAGACCTTTCCAGACCTGCTGGTTACAATTGGAGTGATATTACCCCTTACTGCTTTGGATGGGAATACGGCCGGCCTCTCTGGCTTCAATCCTCTACATACTGAAGTGGACGCCTACCTGCAGAATTGCGAGATACGCAGACATACCAAAGTCACATGCGCTTTGCTCCATAACACTAAGGAGCTGCGGCCCAAGCAGAGGCTCCCATGTTTCTCAGCTGGAAACGGATCGGCTAGTTGGTGTATGGAGGTTTGTGGGAGAGCCTATTCTATACATAACACGCATGTTCCCATCATGGAGGACTTATGCCTGACACTTCTCCCCCTGCACAGGACACATACAGGCACGTTATTACTCCCCACTGGGTTAGACTCGTGTCAGACGCTATGGTACCGCTTTGGGGTAGGTTGAGCCAAGGAAACTCCCCATAACAGAAGATGGAAGCGATCACATTGAAAGGATTGCTAACAAACCGTAAGAATGATGTTGCTATACTTTTCTCTTTGCAACTGAGGACTCTATGTGGGATTTCATACTGACACTTGGCTATGCTGCTACTTTTCCCATCTTTGACAATCTCACTCTGTTGACCATGAGAGTGTTTGCTATACATTTCACCAAACTTTGTGGATCAGCGATCCACAAACCTTCTTTACCAAAGTTTTTCTGTATCTCCTCTTTACTATTGGGACTGCCTTCTTATTAGCTGAGTTTCTGATTGGATTCTATATTGTTCACTAGGCTTTGTACTTATTTGCTGTTCTACACATTATACAGTAGAATATGCTTATGTTGAGTAGGAGGTACATATCCCAACTGCTAATCTTTTCTACAGTACAAAACACCTACACACAAGCTACTCATCTCAGAGGGTTTATTTGCTTTAGTGTATGTGAATTATATTACTAGGCTTACTATGCAACGGAGGTAGCTAGGAATTTTGTAATTTCCACCCACGTCAGTTTGTTGGTCTGTGTTGGAATTCTATGTTGGGAATACTTAGGTCACAAACCATACCTCTCCTCCCTCTCACCTGTATGCCAATATAGACTTTATAATGTAACCTGGTATTGTGGCTTACTGGTCTTCTATATTGCCTACACATCTATACAAGCATGTGTGAAACTACTTTCAGCACATTTCTATGCACTAAGCACGGGACCCTATTTTACAGTAGCTTTATGACTTCATAGTGTTCTGTAACTTTATGTATTTGGTACCTCCAGATTATCCAGTCATTCTACTAATACTATTTAAATAACTCTAGATCCTCCTCCTACCTTATAGGATCACAAGTTCAAAATACACTTCATATATATACACTGGGCTAGCTATTGCTAGTACAACACTTTTTAAACTACTTTCTAATCCTGATGGTGCCGTTTTGGAGTAGGGTGATCCTCACTAAGACTCTTTTTCTCGTGACAGGGACCCACCTGGGAGACCCACACGGATGATGTCTGTAGGGACCAGTGTTCGATCCTTTAGTATATAATCCTTGAATGAACAGTTGAAAGCTATGTTATGCGCACCCTTATGCAAGGCTCAGTTTTTATTTACTTCTGTTAAATATGTTTTATCTTGTTATACTCTCATTAAGCCCATGGCTGAGAGATTTTTGAGTGTTACCTTATTTACTAAATTCCTATATGCATCAAGATTTGCGCCCTCAGAAAACTTTACACTTTCCTTATTATACTTACCAGTATGTTGTCACAATCCAAAAGTCACTTTATAAATTGTTTACTCATTCTGATACCATTCACAGCAGATATGAGCTTCTGGGATAGCGCCTTTGTCATATATACTGCTTACAATATCCCTTCTGTAGAGGGCATATGTTTAGGAATATGTAGACTTTAGCTCTAGTTTATGCCAGATCTATTATGGCTCTCATGTTGTTGTCATGTGTACTGGTATTAATGTTTACTCAACTCTGCCTTAGACACACATACTATTATAGGTATATATATTATAGCTAACCTGTTAGGCACAATCTTGGCTTACAGATCAACTTTCACCTATACTGGGGGTTATGATTCATATGCACTTTGTTAAGGTACAGGAGTATAGCTAGTATATTGATCATCAGGGTAAAATGACACCTAGGCTATAAATTATTTTTCCCATATAAGAGGAATTCATCTTTGTGAGCTATTTACATTTTAGCTTCTTGCTATAACTGATAATATTCATAGTAGTACCCCTGAGCTATAATATGGTTTCATTAAGCTATTGGTTACGGGAGTCTTAAATGTTAACCTCTCTGATAAACTACCTTATTTATAGGGTCATTGAATGTTTAATAACAATTCTTGTGATTAGCCATAACTTATAGTATTCCAAAATCTTATAGACATGTTACACACCACAACTACACAACGGGCTATTGAGTGACAATTACAAATACTCAAGCTGCGCTTCTTTTCACATTCATAATAAAAAACATATAAATATAAATATAAATATAAAATGTATATTATAAGAATAGCTTCATACAACAAAGTAACACCATTAATTATATACGTGTGACACAATTTATCGTATATGCGTAATCAGTGGGTCAAACGTGAATATGATATAAACGCCCAATATAGCATATATATACATATGTTATATAAAACCACATGTGCTGTTTACACCCAAAAGTGCAAGAGTGTATGTAAAGTACAACTGGGTACTATACTTCCCAAGTGATGTTGGGATCTGCTGGTGCTGCACTCATGTAACAATCAGGGCTGTGCTCCTGATTCCCATAAGAACTGTAGAAATAGAAAAAGACAAAGAGCGCAACCCACTCTAAGAGCAATACAGTTTTAATAATCAAATGCAAAGCGTTGAAGTGAATACACGTACAATGTTAAAATAATAAAAAAGCACAATCACCACTCCAACGTATAGTTCACCGGCATCTGTATGTGTCAAGTTGGTAACTCACTTGTTTTCCGGGATCTGTTCACATCTGGTTGTAGCAGCTCGGGGGTTTTATTTTCGCTTTCACCCAGATAAAGGCGGAGACTCTCCGCCTTTATCTGGGTGAAAACGAAAATAATGGAGCCAGCGCTCAAACAAGATGGCTGCACCAGAGTGAGCTCCGTAAACAGTGTGGGCTAAACAATTTAATCCTAAGACTCTGGTATGGCTAGTATTGATATATTGCCCTGTTAAGGTCACAAGATTATCGGAGGCTACCTTGAGACTCTAAAGTTAAGCGGCAACCAAAGAGGTGAACACCATTTGAAGATGCGCACTTACAAGAGACAGCAAACATCGGCCCCCTGAAAAAATAGGCCGCAACCTTAAGTTCAATTGAACCACAGCGGATCGATAACTAAAGGGTACTTTGATACAGCGGATAGCTGAGCGGACAGTATCAGCTTAGGGTCAGCCAGCAGAAAACCGTGCCAACTCCGGAACAGCAGCTGCGTTATACACATTTATTCTGGCAGGAAATCAACGCTCCGAATACAAGGCCGGCCATATCATTACCACACAACACAGTGAGTAATCCACGAGAGGGAAAGTATCCTACACGGAGCACAAAGTATGTGGGATATGACCTAACCTATAGTACACTAAGACTCTCCATAAAAAAAAAAAAAATAACGGCTTATCTTACTGTGGAAAAGGAATAAAGAGGCCTATGAAACGCTGTGCAGTACACACATTAAAATTAACTGCGTCACAACTAGAATATGATTCCTCATAGAGGATAAACACACGCTGATTAAGACAAGGTTTCATACAGCAAGCTGAAAATATGTTATAGAAGGACCCTGGTGATTAGTGATGTCGCGAACCTAAAATTTTGCGTTCGCGAACGGCGAACGCGAACTTCCGCACAAGTTCGAGAACCGGCGAACCCGGCGAACCGCCATAGAATTCAATAGGCAGGCGAATTTTAAAACCCACAGGGACTCTTTCTGGCCACAAAAGTGATGGAAAGGTTGTTTCAAGGGGACTAACACCTGGACTGTGGTATGCTAGAGGGGGATCCATGGCAAACTCCCATGGAAAATTACATAGTTGATACAGAGTCTGGTTTTAATCCATAAAGGGCATAAATCACCTAACATTCCTAAATTGTTTGGAATAACGTGCTTTAAAACATCAGGTATGATGTTGTATCGTTCAGGTAGTGTAAGGGTTTTTTTTTTTTAAATGTACACTACTGTTTTAGCAGATATGACTTGCATTGGTGTGACACTGTGCCCTGGCAGGACCTGGAACGCACACGTGTGAGGGAAACTGACTGCTATTATTTCACAGTAAAATAAGGTTGTTGTTTTTTTTTAAATGTATGTAAACTACTGTTTTAGTAGATATGACTTGAACTGGTGTGACACTGTGCCCTGGCAGGACCTGGAGCGCACACGTGTGAGGGAAACTGACTGCTATTATTTCACAATAAAAAAAGGTTTGTTTTTTTTAAATGTATGTAAACTACTGTTTTAGTAGATATGACTTGCACTGGTGTGACACTGTGCCCTGGCAGGACCTGGAACGCACACTTTTAAGGGAAACTGACTGCTATTATTTCACAGTAAAAAAAGGTTGTTTTTTTTTTTTTTAAATGTATGTACACTACTGTTTTAGTAGATATGACTTGCACTGGTGTGACACTGTGCCCTGGCAGGACCTGGTGCGCACACGTGTGAGGGAAACTGACTGCTATTATTTCACAATAAAAAAGGTTTTTTTCTTAAATGTATGAACACTACTGTTTTAGCAGATATGACTTGCACTGGTGTGACACTGTGCCCTGGCAGGACCTGGAACGCACACGTGTGAAGGAAACTGACTGCTATTATTTCACAGTAAAAAAAGGTTGTTTTTTTTTTTTTTAAATGTACACTACTGTTTTAGCAGATATGACTTGCACTGGTGTCACACTGTGCCCTGGCAGGACCTCAACCGCACACGTGTGAAGGAAACTGACTGCTATTATTTCAAATTAAAAAAAGTTTTTTTTTATTTTAAATGTACACTACTTTTTTTTAGCAGATATGACTTGTACTGGTGTAACACTGTGCCCTGGCAGGACCTGAAACGCACACGTGTGAAGGAAACTGACTGCTATTATTTCAAATTAAAAAAAGTTTTTTGTTTTTTTAAATGTACACTACTGTTTTAGCAGATATGACTTGCACTGGTGTGACACTGTGCCCTGGCAGGACCTGGAACGCACACGTGTGAAGGAAACTGACTGCTATTATTTCACAGTAAAAAAAGGTTGTTGTTTTTTTTTAAATGTACACTACTGTTTTAGCAGATATGACTTGCACTGGTGTCACACTGTGCCCTGGCAGGACCTCAACCGCACACGTGTGAAGGAAACTGACTGCTATTATTTCAAATTAAAAAAAGTTTTTTTTTATTTTAAATGTACACTACTTTTTTTAGCAGATATGACTTGTACTGGTGTAACACTGTGCCCTGGCAGGACCTGAAACGCACACGTGTGAAGGAAACTGACTGCTATTATTTCAAATTAAAAAAAGTTTTTTGTTTTTTTTAAATGTACACTACTGTTACACCAGATATGAGTGGTGGCACTGGGCAAGTGGGCACAGTATACGCTGTGAGCCTGAGCTGGCAGGCAGGCTGCAATTAGATTACACAGGGGGGGGGGGGGAAGCAGACTGATGTTCTAGCCCTAAAAAGGGCTTTTTGGGGTGCTGTCCTTACAGAAGAGATCAGATGAGTCCTTCAGGACTGTAGTGGACACTGAATACACTAGCCTAGCTATCGATTTCCCTATTAAATCAGCAGCAGCTACACTGTCCCTCCTCTCACTATGAATGCAGGCTCCGAATGAATCTAAAATGGATGCTGTCCAGGAGGTGGGAGGGTCTGGGAGGGAGTGTCTGTTGTTGATTGGCTGGAATGTGTCTTGTGACTGTGAGCTACAGTGTCAAAGTTTACTCAATGATGGCGAATAGGGGGCGGATCGAACATCGCATATGTTCGCCGTCCGCCGCGAACGCGAACATGCTATGTTCGCTGCGAACTATTCGCGGCAGAACTGTTCGTGACATCACTACTGGTGATATATATTAAAAGGTGAAAGATGTTAAAAGCTATAATGCAGAAACTGCTTTCGACAATACCGCTCCATATACTATTTACAAGCCCCATGTATGTGACAGAAATATATGAGTAATACAGAAGAGTAGCTTTAAACAACAATGTGGGATGTTTCAAAATAATTTCTTGCTCTCTTTTCTTTTGAGGGACATACAAGTTTTATTAAAACCCTGAATACTGTAGTAGGTCCACAGGAGGGTGAACGTCCTTTGCACTCTGGGGAGCTATCTGATAAGGATATACTAAAATATCAACTGCACTGAGAAACGGTGTATGCTATCATGTCCTCGAAAAAAGGCAATAAGGGGGACAGCTCTGCTAGAAAGAAAGCTAATGTGACACCATCAGTGAACATATTTTTCAAATCTTTGGAGTCCTTGCAGTTGCCGACTTCTCTGGACACAGAGCCTAGCGTCAGAGAGGATTCAATACCTTCCGAATCTGAATCTGAAAATGAGGGACAATCTATTACAGTACCAAGGGCGTTGCTGGACTCGCTACCTTTGAAGAAAGACTTTACCTCTTTAATACAGCAAGTAAAACAATGTATACGCAAGAAATTGCAGACAAAAGAAAATATCTCACTGAGGTGGGACAAAGGGTGGAAAAGCTAGAAGAAGACTCATCCCATCAAAATAAGGTTATATCCAATTTTTCCAACAGGCTATCTCAACAAGATATAACAATCTTACAGTTGGAAAATAAGATTGATGATTTAGAGAACAGGAGCCGCCGACATAACATCATGGTGCGAGGTATACTGGAAGAGATGTCTCAGCAAGCCTTGGAACCATATATCCAGAGTTTATTTGCTTAACTAACTGATGAGGGTGAAGATTCTTCGTATGCTGTTGATAGAGTCCATAGGGCTTTGAGAGCAAAACCTTGTGATGATCAGCCTCCAAGAGATGTAATTACGAAGGTTACGAGCTACCCTAATAAGGAAACACTTATGAAAAAGGCAAGACAAAAACACCCAATAAAATGTAAAGGTGCAGACTTGCAGTTGTTTGAAGATCTGTCCACTAGAACCCTCCAGAAGAGAAGAGACCTACGTTCGCTCACAAACAAGCTTAATCAGCAAAATATCCCCTATAGGTGGGGAGTGGGACACCCCTTTAATATGCAGATACAGTGGAGAGGGAGACACATTTTGTGTAACAGCCCGGAGGACATCCCATCAGCATGTAAAGAGCTACATATAGATCCACCCATGCTGACAGATACCAACAAGGCCCATTCAAATACACCCATAAATAAGGAACACCCACTACTCCAAAGACTGGAGTGGCAAAGAGTACCTTTCACTTGGCCAATATAAGACTTCTTATTTCTCTCTTTCTTCAACATATGGCTATGAGACTATATCTATTCAGAGATTCCCCGGCAGAACTTGTGCGAGAATAGTAGAGATGGAGAGAACCTGTATTCTTATTAAGTCTGACGTTACTGAAGCTAGAGAAGGGAAGCCATGCATATAATTTTAATGCCAAGTTAAATACTAGGAGATACCATAGATAATTGAAGATCTTATGTTTGGCCCACTTAGATGGGTTATTCCCCCTATTCTTGAAGCTTTATGCTTTTTAATTACTGTTATACTAATGTAATACATGTTGGTTTTTTTGTTAAGCCCAGGGAAGGTCTGCACTTGCCTTGAAACCACAATGTATGTGATGTCTATTGGTGGTAAGTCTGTTAACTATTTAGATGACTGCACATGGTAATGATCAACATATATACATAATCACCCAAAATGTACAGGGGTTCAATTGCCCAAATAAAAGGGCAATCACAATAAAAGATTTATATAAAAGAGGTGGGAAAATTATTTTACTGCAGGAAACCCACTTTAAAGCGAATAGAATTCCAAAGTATTTTTCCCAGCAATATACAAAACAGTTTCATAGTACTAATTAAAAAAAATAAAATAATGGTGTAAGCATTCATATACATAAATCCATCCCATGTAACGTTATACATATATCAAAAGATAAAGAAGGAAGATATCTATGCATTATGGGTTTGATGTATGGCAAACCTGTGACGCTAGCTAATTTATATGTGCCAAATAAGCATCAAGACACATAAGGCATATATGAGGGGTGAATTTATAAAAGCCAGAGTGATTAGACAAAAGAAAAATAGGAGAATATATGCAGCCCTAGCACAGGAAATAGCGGAACTAGATTACCTGGTCAAATTAAATCCTGGGGATGATCACAAACAAACTTACTTAAAGGGCCATAATACCCAAATGTTTAAACACTTGAAAGTGATGCAGCATAGCTGTAAAAAGCTGACTAGAAAATATCACCTGAACATCTCTATGTAAAAAAGAAAGATATTTTACCTCAAAAGTTCCTCAGTAGCCACATCCCATTGTAAAGGATTTCTAAGCAGCATATTAGTATGTCTGTCCTAGGACAGCTGAAAGGATGAGCCTTGTGCACTCTCATGTTATTTCCCTATTCAGATTAGGGAAGTTTACTATGAAATCTCATGAGAGTTAAGTGAAATCTCATGAGATCACAGTAAAAGAGTTCATGACCTCAGCACTGTTGATGCTGATTGGCTGCTGTTCATTTCTTCATTTTTTTTTTTTTTTTTTTTACCTACAGCTGGCAGGCAGCTGAGTATAACTTTTTACACAGAACTTACTCTGCTGAGCTGAGGAAATTGTGAGGTAAAATATCTTCTTTTTTCACATAGAGATGCTCAGGTGATATTTTCCTGTCAGCTTTTTACAGTTATACTGCATCAGTTTCAAGTGATTTAGCATATGAGTATTATGTCCCTTTAAGGAAAAAAGAAATAAATTAAATGAGCATTTGCATATTGAAACCCAAAGAAAACAGTTATTCCTAAGACAGAGGTTCTACAGGGAGGGTAATAGAACAGGTAAATATTTGGCAAAGGCACTGAAGAAACAGCAAATGAAAACTTACATACACTCAATTGCATCCAATTCGGGGACTCAGATAGAGGATACTGTAGGTATTGCTAAACTCTTTCAGGAGTTTTATCACAAATTATATAATTTATATCCACACTGACCCTTTGATAAACAAAGGGCAGCATGTGATAAATACCTAAGCGATATACCTCTTCCTCTGCTGGCAGAGGAAGCAGCATCTTTAGAACTACCAATAAGTAGGAAAGAAGTTCTAGCAGCAATCACAGAGATGAAACCTAACAAAGCACCAGGCCCCGATGGCTTCACTGCCCTCTATTACAAAACCTTTAAATCCCAATTGAGCCAACATCTGGCCTCTTTATTTAACTTTATTTCAGAGGGCCACATGTTCCCAGATACTATGCTTCAGGCACATATAACAATACTTCTGAAACCAGGGAATTCCTCTGACTCACCAGCCAATTGCAGGCCCATTTCTCTGGTTAATGCAGATCTTAAATTATATGCTAAGATTCTGGCTATTAGAATGAATAAACTGCTGCCGTCTCTACTTGATTGTGATCAAGTGGGTTTTGTAAAAAATAGAGAAGTTAGATATAATTTAAGTAAGGTTGTCACCCTCTTAGACCACATTAAATGTGCTAAGATACCAGCAGTGTTCTTGTCGACAGACGCAGAAAAAGCATTCGACAGGTTATACTCGACTTTCCTGCACTCCACTTTAATTAAATTCGGCTTCTCATCTAAATTCATATTTCAAATCTTTGCTTTATACTTTAACCCTTCAGCACAGATTAGTGTTAATGGACATCTGTTGGATGCTTTTGAAATCCGGAATGGAACAAGGCAGGGTTGCCCATTGTCGCCTCTTCTGTTCGTCTTATCCCTGTAACCATTGGCAGTTAAATTACGTAGAAACCCTAGTATAATGGGAATAGACATTCTAGACCAATCATATAAATTAGCCATGTTTGCGGACGATGTCCTAATGACCTTGTCCTCTCCTGTTAAATCCCTGGAGAGTGTTCAGAGGGAACTCCAAGAATTTGGAAAGGTCTCCAATTTTCTGATTAATCCGTCCAAATCAGAACTATATCCTATAAATATCCTTAAGGACACCCTGGACGCAATCAAGATTAACTGCCCTTTTAAAATTAACCTTAAGGCATTAAAATATTTTGGGGTCCAGCTGACCTCAGATGAGGAACAACTGCGCAAGCTAAATTATGGGAAGCTCATAAATGAGTTTCAAATCTTAACCTCTAGATGGATGCCCAAACAAAGTATATCATGGCTGGGTAGAATAGCGGCGGTGAAAATGACCCTACTGCCCAAGGCACTATATATTATGCAGGCATTGCCTATTACTGGAATATCTAGATACATTCAGAAATTACAAAAGATATTCATTTGATATATTTGGCAGGGGAAAACATCTAGATTGTCACAGAATACAATATACGCTCCTCGAGAGAAAAGAGGGTTGGGGGTCCCTAACTTGGTTTGGTATGGGATGGCCATCTCTCTGGGTAGGGTTTTAGATTGGTGCCGGCAGGGTAAGAAATCATATAAAAAAGTAGTGTACTTGGAATCGCAATTGTTAAAAGTACCCCATATGGGTGGGCTTTGCTGGACTATCCTCCAAAAAATAAAGCAAAGGAAGGTAAACACCTTTCCACTTTCAGTGAGACCTGGTCCACCTGGTCCTCCCTTAGAAATAAACTCCCTAGTCTATCTTCTATATATTCACCACTCACAACGCTGACATATAATAAAGAATTTGAGGGAAATAGGCGTAAAAATATGTATATACTCTGAAGCCCAAACGAATTTCAAGATATGATCCCAATCTGCAATATAACAGATAACGGTAAATTATTGAATAGACAAGAGCTACTAGATATGTGATATGAATGTTTTTCAGATTGGTTCATGTTGCACCAAACAAGACACTATATTTTGACTCACAAGAATAGACTAGGCTTCCTACGTCCCCTAACAGCTTTTGAAGATCTATGTCTTGACCATAAGGTAGCAAAAAAGGGCATCATGTCAACTATATATCAATATCTCTTATTATCACATCTCCCACTTAAACCTGCATATGTACATAAATGGGAGACTGAGATGAATAGGCAGATCACACTTCCTCAATGGAAAAGGTGGGCATACCTTACAGAAAAATCAGCACACTCAGCTTCATATTTGGAAACAAATATGAAGATTCTCACAAGATGGTATTTAACACCTAACAGATTGAAGCATATGTTTAAAAATGCTAGTAATAAGTGTTGGAGAGGTTGTGGACAGGAGGGGACAATGTTACATATTTGGTGGAATTGCACACATTTGGGTCCATTTTGGAGGGAAATTTTTAAGGTGATTGGTGAGGTCATAGGCTCCAGATTGCAGTTCTCTCCGGAAATTCCTATATTCAATGATCTCTCCACTATAACATGTAAAATATAGCACAGCATAACTCAAATTATGATTAATGCAGCCAAAAAGCTAATCACTAAATTTTGGAAATCCCTGACACTTCCTACTGTTGAAAAGTGGAAGCAGCAGGGGGAATATACGATTATAATGTAGAGATATTTCTATTTCTCCACAGGGAGGTTAAATCTATACTATGACATTGTGTTCCTTTGGGAACAATACAAATATGCTAAGGTATAGTGAGTAACGGTGGGGCCTGTGATCTCAATAATAGAACTATTAGATATTGGTGCATGTGGTGGAAAGGATGTTGGAATAAGACATCTCATTATCAGTTTATTTAGAATTTGCAGACATATCCCTGGGCAACAGGGTTTTTTTCGTTTTAGTTTACCTTAAGTTATGATGTTTCATTTATATAATTATTTCATAACCTATGCTAATCACTCAATTTAAATGTTGGACGATCAAATATCAGAGTTTTATGTTGAATATGTTAAACAAGAACTTATATCTTAACAGTTGCAACACTAGTAGCTAATGACGATTCTAACAGGCTCCCAATTCATGAGGAGTCCATTCATCATCAATAAGAGAGTCACTGGACATATAAAACAACAGACGTCGATGCACAGTATAGTGATTTATTTGATATAGGTACGAAAATAAGTCTTGTGTATGTCTATAATAACATGATTGTCTAAGTGCTGTAATTTCTTTTGTATTTTCAATAAAGAATTAAAATCTTAAAAAAAAAAAAAACTAAAATAATGCACATTAAGAAATATTAAACAGATTGAGAAATGCAAATATATAAATCATCAATCAAACCAGGAATCATCTGCAAATATGTGTGGAATTTGGTTTCATAAAATCACACAGGTTCTTCACATTTATATTCTTATATTTGCAGGTTGATTTTGGTGTATACGATACTTTTGTGCTGCAAACAGTACAAATACATGCTTACCACTGTGTTGTAATATATTAATTATATGAGTATCTTGCAATAGATAGGGCACCTAAATTTATACTTCTTTTAGGTCAAAGAACTGAATACAATTTAGCAGGACCAGTCTTATAGGTATATTTTTCCATTTTGTTTGATAGGCATTTGTCCAAAATGCAGCCAAGCTGTCAAATGGCAGAAAAGTCTCTTAAATATCTTTATTTTATCTTCTTCGCTGTAGTCAATTATTTAGATATATAAATGAACCAATGTACTAAATCAATAAATAACTGTGAAGCATGTTGCATGGTCAGGGATCTAAAGTCTGCAAAATCTGCTGCAGGTTCTTTGGGCAGTAAAAAAGGGTTCTATAGGTAAAATGTAGTAAAAGCTAATAAAATAAAGGGCATTTTAATATTGAACTTAAAAAGCCAACTCTAATATAGTGGCATTTCAGCTGCCACTGATGCTGGTGCAATGGACAACAGTGACATGACTGATAGTAAAAGGAGACTAATATAAAAGCAAACAGTTTTGCATCGATTGTAAGACAGGGTAACAGGGTAAGGCTTTTCATAGTTATGGTAAGATACAGTAAAGTCATGAGGTGCAGAGGACAAAGTGTTAGCCAGATCCCTTTTAGCACATCTCAGTGTGACGATCTGATTTGTAATAAAAGAGAATGATCTTGATCCATGTTCATGTACTAACAAAAAATTCATTGGTTAGAAAGATATTAAGCAGCATTTGCTTGATCATTACTTACCATTCATCTCATGCAAGGAAGACTGTCTGCTTTTAGTATCGTAATCAAAATGTTATAGGCATATAATGCTAAAACATATCATGTAATTATGGATAAGAAAGAACAGCATTTAAACACATTGAAATATATGTAAATTTAAAATTAATGCAGCAGTATAATGTGTATGTTATCTGGCTGATAAGGACACCTCCCACAGCTCTCTTGAGAAGATGGACACATTCTGATAGCATGACAAGGAAAAGTTAATTATGAAAAATTATTTGAGAATGTCATTACACAAATGCCATGAGACAATATAAATGCAAAGGGACACTCAAGTCAAAATTAAACTTTAGTTATTCAGATAGAGCATCCAATTTTAAACAACTTTCCAATTTACTTCCATTAACAAAACGTGCACAGTCTTTTTATATTTAAACTTTTTGAGTCACCAGCTCCTCCTGAGCATGTGCAAGAATTCACAGAATAAACATGTATGCATTTGTGATTGGCTGATGGCTGTCACATGGTACATGTATGCATTTGTGATTGGCTGATGGCTGTCACATGGTACAGGGGGAGTGGAAATAGACATAACTTTTAAATTTGTCAGAAAAAAATCTACTACTCATTTGAAATTCAGACTAAGGGATATTGCATTGTCTTGTTATCTTGCATTTATTGAATATGCAAATATACTGTGTTGACTGGTCCTTTAAATGGATAGTAAATTTAAGACTATTAGAATAATGCAATGAAAAATATATTAGTTTGCAAGTAAAACCACATAATTAATTTTTTTATCAAGTGTATATATATTTTATATTAAAATATTAATAATCTGGGGCGGAGCCTGGCCAAGCAGGGAAATGGCCACATACTAAATAGGCTCCGTAGCTTACACTCTCCCTAGGGGGCTTTTACCAGTGAAATCCCGGTCTAAACAGCTCTGTATGTTGTGCTAGACAAAGTTTGGAGTACCGGTGCTTATCGCTGTGCCTCACTAATCTGTACACAGTGACATCGCCAAAGAATCAACATTTAACCTGGTTGCGGCCTACATATGGTGCAGCGATTGAAACAGAAGAGGACTTCCCCTGATCTCCCAGTTTATGAGGGCACCAGTGGGAACTTGACGTCTCCTGCTTCGGGAATGGGAGCAGCTTAGATATACAACCCGACCTCGCAACCTCCCACTGAGGAGCGGGCTAGGCCTCCATATCACCGTTACAGGCCTCAGGCATAATTGCATAGTGATCACGATAGGATTGGGCCTTTGATGTTATGGCCGAAAATCGTCCCAGGAATTTAATGGCTGAAAATGGCAAGATGAATTTAATAGAATGGATGAGGTAATCCTTGATGTAGAAGAAACAGTGCTTACTAAAAAGTCAGTAAAGTGACATATATTTGATAGATCTTTAGTTAAACGTAACTGGACTGAATTGGTGACTAGGTTTATACACTTGTGTACAATCTTCATCCACCTAACCTGCCAACAAACTAAGATAATACCTAAAAAAAAACACAACATATAAGACAGGCTGCCTGCATGCTTAAAAATTAAATAAGGGACTTTTATAATACAGAACAGTCAAGCTTAAATATAAACAATCCCTAACACCACTATCTATATTGAGCATCCATCTGTCCTGTGCCTCAGAGAGTACTCATAAAACTATATCTATCTATCTATCTATCTATCTATCTATATATATATATATATACACATATATATATATATATATATATATATATACCATTAGTGTGGAATAAACAAAGGTGTGTCTTGCACAGCACTAACATTGAAATCCCCCTCACCAAACAACAAGTGCTTATACTGATTAATATTACACATATTGTGATGCCCTGCAAGAGAGCTACTAAAATGGAGAAACCTCTCAAATCTACAACCTTGAGCTAATATCTGAAAGCAGCAGATCTTTCTACAGAAAGCACGTCAGATCCTCACAAGAAACAGGCCTCGGCTCAAATACAGGACTCCCCTATGATCCTGGGTCAAATATCACTAAAGAAGACCTAAAATCTTTGGATGACAGTAAAGAATTCCTGAAAGAGGTCAGAGGCCTATTTGTTGAGTTACGCAAGGACATCACACAGGTTAAACAGAGAATGTCCAAACTTGAGGGAACACAACTGCTATTGTGCGCCGATGTACAGCAATCAACTAAACAACTACAGAATCAAGAAGAAACCATCAACTTCTTATTGGATAAAGTCAAAGATCTTGATAATCGTAATAGAAGAAACAATCTTAGGATCGGGGCATCCCTGAATCCATAAACCCGACTGCCCTCCAAGATTGCCTTTAGGATTTGTTCCGCTCCATCAAGGGAACTCCGTCCGCACAAGAACTAGTCCTAGAAAGGGCACACAGGGTCCTGAGGCCCAAACCTACAGCAAAAATACCCTTCCGGGATGTAATAGTGCGCTTCTTGATTTTTTTGGATAAAGAAGAAATTCTGAAGAATGCCAGAGCCAAGTCCCCCATCACACATGCCGGCAATCCCATCTAAATATTTTCTGACATCAGTCCAGCTACTCCCCAAAATCGATGAGAACTCAAATTCATTACAGACACACTAATTTCTGCTGGGATCCAATACCGCTGGGGTTTTCCAGTAAGCATAATCCCCACAAAAAATGGCGAAGCTATAATATACCGCACTCCTGATGACCTCCCTAAGCTCAGCGAGAAACTGTGCCTAAAAATCAGTCCTCCGGACTCTATGTCTGAAGCCCGCTGGGCATGCACCTCAGCCACATGAAGGCGACGATCAAGGCTCCATCCTTGCAGGATGAGGTATCATATACTACCCTCCAAGAAATCATCTCTTTTCTTCACCACTACTTTGGTGAATCCTCAAAGGGACAATTCTAAGAGACGTAACTATGTGACAACCTGTGATGTATTTTGCATTTGTTTGTTCTAAGTTTTTTCCCTTTTATTTTCCTAAAAGTTATTACAAATGTTCAACTTCTGATAGTCTGAATTGAATGTTTTACTAGCACATAGAGCAATGTTGGTATACAGTTGAGATTAGTAGTCACACTCTGAATATATATTATACCTCAACTGACAACACTTTGTAGTAGAGTGCAAGGAAATGCACATAGGTGCATAGAACATTGTTGAGAGCCACTTCATATGAATAACATAGATTCTGTTCCAGGTTTACAAGTAGAGCTATGATTTGTTTGTATGTTTTGCACTGTTCTTGTTATTTGTCTTTCCTTTGCTGAAGGACTATATTTCTACATAATTGTTAATTCATATGAATTATTGTTTCACTACTACATAATATGTTGCCTGATTATGGTTAAGACCAAATATCTTATTTTGATAATCTAACTGTTATTATATACACCCAACTAATAATAGATTGATTCCATGATTAGCTAGCACATAGTATAATGTTGGTATATTGCTAAAATTAAAAATCCAAAGTGAAGAAAATGTGTTACAGCTCTAATATGATATCTATATAAAGCAAACATAAGGGGTACGCCTCTAAATTACCCAAAATGAGCCAATGAAACAGTTGAAACCTTATATATCAAAAGACAGAAAAAGGAAACAGTATCTGTGGTGCCAAATAAGGCTGAATATATCCGGGTATTAGGCTACAAATAGCAGGGATATAGAGATTGTCAAAATGTAGTATCAGAATCCAGTAGGATATATATTTAATAAGTTCTATAGAGTCGCACTACTAAAAAAACAATTAAAACGTTACAGCAATAAAACAAAGATAAAAATAAAACATCACATATGCATATGACAGCGTTAAACAAATTCAGATTAAAAAGTAAAAATAGAAAGTTTGTTAGAAGGAGTCCATGCTGAAAGTTTGAATCCAACAATCCTGTAAATGATACAATGAGACAAGAGGTCCTTGTCAGAGTAAGTTTTTCACTTGCACATTTTTACTTACACCGAAAGTGAATTACAGCTGATCCATATAGGGGATCTTTATCCTCCTGGTCCTTTCTTGCTTTTCCGTCTGAGAGATGCAAAACAGAATGAGAAGCAGTCTGCCAGGAATGAACAGCAGCATCAATAGCTTGTTCTATGGCCCGGTTACCACCTGGTAGTAGCTTCTTTCTGCCCAATTGTGCTTTTCACAGAGGAAAACTTTCCTGTAGTATATCAGTCTGATCCCACCGACATAGTCAGTCCAGCCCCGAAATACCAGGCAATTCTCCTCTGAACAAGGAACATGACAACCCCAGACGATCGTTTCGGCCTCCTTTGGGCCTCGTCAGTGAGGAGCAGCCATATCCCTCTAAGCACATTGGGCAAGGAGTCCACGTCTAGTTTCCCCATCACCCATAGGGAGACTATCCCCGGGGTCATATTTACATATGCAAAACCGAATGAGAAGCAGTCTGATAATCACAATTGTAACTTTTTAGGTTACCAATCTCTTTAGGATACAAATGTAGCACTTTTCTTTTGTCAGTCTGCCGCTTGGAATCAATGCGGTCAAACTACGGAAACCTCAGGAGGCCAAAAACAAAGCAAACAGAGCAACGAGTTTCGACAACAAGCCATTCTCAAGATTATTGCACATATTGAAATGTTTGGGGATTGGCAGGACTTTATTACTATCTGATTCGCAGTTTTCTATGAACCAGAGGTGCTCTCTTATCCTGTCGCATAGGGGTCTCTCCGATTCCCCTACGTACTGTTTCCCACATTTACATTCAAGTAGATAGACTGCATTTCTATCTGTGAACCTTATGGTGTCAGGTATTTTGTATTTTTCTTCGTAACTGTTGATTGTACTACTTTTTTCTTTTTTGCATGGCTGCATGCTTTGCATGTGTGGCACGGATAGAAACCTTCTAATTTTTTTCCTAAAAGGTCTTTGTCTGATGTTTTTTTATTTTTTATTTCAGTGGGTGCCAATATAGATTTTAATTTTTTTGCTTTTTTATATACTATATTTGGAAATTTTGGTAATATATCTCCTATTTTATCATCACTTTTTAATATAGGCCAATGTGTTATTATGATTTTTTTCTAAAATGTTAATATTTTGATTGTATTTTGTAATAAAGGGAACAAATAGTTTATTGTCTGCCAAATTGTGTTTGTTCTTTTTTCGTTTTTGGTGTTTCAATTCCTCTCTATTCATATTTTTCACAGTATTTGTAATTTTGTCTATTTCATCTCCATCATAACCCCTTTCTATACATTTTTGTTTTAGTATTCTTGTTTGATTTACAAAATCTTCTTCATTACTGCAATTTTTTTTAATTCTTAATATTTGATTTTTGGGTATGTTTTTTTTTTCAATTTTGAATAGTGACAGCTGTTTTGATATATATAGTTATTGGCGTCTATGGGTTTGAAGTTGGTTTTTGTGTTTATTTTTCCCTTTTTAATATAGATTTCTAGGTCCAAAAAATATATTTTTTTCTTTACTACTCTCACTTGTAAATTTGATACTTTTACTATTATCATTCATTGCCACTAGAAATTGTTGCAATTCTTTTTCTCTCCCCTTCCAAATTATGATGATATCATCAATGTAGCACCTATAAATGACCAGATTTGCCGCAAGCTGCTGGGATTGGAGAAACTCCTGCTCCCAAAGCCCCATAAAGTGGTTTGCTAACTTGGGGCAAATCTGGTCCCCATAGCAGTACCACACTGCTGATGATAGTATTCATCTTGAAATGAAAAACAATTATGATTCAATATATATTGTATCCCCTCTAATATAAAGTCCACCTGTATCTCCTTTAGTAGAATATCTCCTTTCAAAAAAATGTTTAGCTGCTTTTATGCCATCTTTGTGTGCTATACAAGTGTATAGAGAGGCTACATCACAGGTGGATAGCAAATAATTGTCTTTCCATTCTATCTGTTCCAGAGTGTTAAGTATATCGGTTGAATCTTTAAGTTACGATGGCAGTTCTTTTACATATTTTTGTAGGTAAATATCTATATATTCTGACAGATTAGATGTTATGGAGTTTATTCCAGAGACGATGATTCTACCTGGTGGTGATATCAGTGTTTTATGAATTTTGGGTAAACTATAAAATAGGGGAATTCTGGGGTGGTCTTGTTAGATATAAATTTTTTTCTTTTTCACTTAATATGCCTTCAGTATTGGCTATATTCAATATATAGTTGGATTTGACTTTATCTTTTTATAAGTTTTGGGATCTTGCAGAATATTATTGCACATATTTACATAATCCTTTGTGTCTAGGATTCACGATCCCTCCACATTTGTCAGCTGGTTTTATGACAACATTTTCATTTTCTTCCAATTCTTTAATTACATCTAATAGTTTTCTCGTTAGGTTTTTATTTAGTTTTTTTATCTGGTATGTTCTCTATGTCTTTGAGTATTAGTTTTTCAAATGTTTCTTTAACCGGCCCTTTTTCATGTCTGGGATAGAAATTTGATTTCTTTTTTAATTGAGAATGAATATAGCCTCTGTGTCTGTTAAATTTTTTTCTGCTCTTTTTTTTTTTCTTATCCTTTTTTTTACAAACAATCTCTTTATAGTTATATTTCTAATGAATTTGAGTAAGTCTATAAAGATACCAAATTTCTTTAGTTTGCTAGTGGGTGCAAATGATAGGCCTTTGTTTAGTATGTCTTTATGGGATTTACTTAGTGTTACATTACTTACATTGAAAATTCCTTTCCTCTCACTTATTTGTGACTCCTTAATCTTATTTTTTGGTGTTCGTTTCGATCCACCTCTTGTGCCTCTTTTTCTGAGGCCCTTCTTTTTTGATTTTCTCTTTGCGGTAAGGGGCCTTTTTCTGGTGTCCCCTGGCCTAATTCTAAAAAATGGGTGATGTTATCTTTTCTATTTTCTCTGACTTCTCTTTGTTTTTCCTTTTCTTTTGTATTCTGAGCTGTGTCTCTATTTTTTGAGCTATCAGATTTGGGGTGTGCGTCTGCTCCATTGTCAGCATGTCTTAGTGCCTCATACTGATTATTGGTATTAAACTGTACTTCTTCCCTATGACAGTAGCGGGGTTATTCCTCTCTAATATTTTCATATTGTCTGTAATTATATCTCCTCCCATTTTTGAATTGGTGTCTGTTATACCTTTCCCTTCCTTGGTTTTCATTATATCTTTCTCTTTCTTGTGCATGATAACTTGTATTTCTTCGTTGTGTTTGTTCATTATAATATTGTCTCCCTTCTCCATTATGTCTATGGGAGTTGTATTCTGTGGTTGTATAAATTTGTGTTGGTTTATAGTTCCCTCTCCTAAAAATGTGTGCCTGATTTTGGTTTTGATTATCCCTATTTATTTTTTCTTCTTTCCTACTACTTCTCCATGTGTGTGATATGTATTTATCTCCTTCCGGGTTATTGTAGTGTGACATATAATCCTCTTTATCTCTGTTGAATTTGTTTACTTTTGTTTTTAACAATTCTTCTTTTGTAGATTCCATAAGTTTTGTTTTATCTCTTTTTCTTTCTTTTTAAATAATTTTTCTTCTAAATCCTTAATCTCTATTTCTAGTTTTTGTAAAATATAATTTTTATACTGTTTTATTAATCTCATAAGGTTAAAGGATGTTTCCTCTAAAATATTAAATTATTATTTTTCTTTGAATTCTGAATCTTCAGTATTAAAGGTGCATTCCTTTTTAAGTCTTAACCCTCTGGGTACTCTTTTGGATTCTAGATATTTATCCAGGAACATGTATTCTGTTCTATGTTTCATTTCAAGTAGAAGTCTACTTTCTAATTCTTTCATTATGTCATATATTGATTCTACATTCCCTGGTTACCATCACTTCTCCTGAAAATCAGATTTTCATATCTTTATACATATAATTTCTATAAGCAAATACACTTTTCTCAGCCATTACCAACAACTTGTAAACAACAAGGAGGAACACCTGCAATTCACTTTCGGTGTAAGTAAAAAAGTGCACCTTTAAGTGAAAATCTTTGCCATACTCTGACAATTACCTCTTGTCTCATTGTATCATTTACAGGATCGTTGGATTCAAACGTGAAATAATATGCCTGGGTTGTGTTTGTTGAACACCAAGATTTTCAAAAGCTGTAAGGGGCTTCTCAGCATGGACTCCTTCTAACAAACTTTCTATTTTTACTTTTTAATCTGAATTTGTTTAACGCTGTCATATGCATATGTGATGTTTTATTTTTATTTTTGTTTTATTGCTGTAACGTTTTAATTAGGTTGTTTAGTAGTGCCATTCTATAGCACTTATTAAATATATATCTACAGGATTCTGATACTACATTTTAACAGTCTCTATATCCCTGCTATTTGTAGCCTGATACCCCATATATATTCAGCCTTATTTGATGCCACAGATACTGTTTCCTTTTTCTGTCTTTTATAATGTTTTAAAATTAAAAATTACACTCTGTAAATGCGCTACATACCAATTAACAACTTCTTGTGATTAGACACAAGGCTATACCAAGATATAGAGCGCTAATAGGTCCCACTACATATGAGTTATACTGATTTGGATCCAGGTCCACAAATGGAGAAATACTTTGTGCTAGTTCCTTTACTTGTCCTTCCTCTATAGTCGGTTTATATAAGTGTAATATTGCTGATGAATCTAAACCACTGTTTCAGTCACTATATGAAATGCCACTAGAATTTGATTTGAAATCTCTCAGATATGCATCACCACACGTGAGTTACATGTGACCACAATGCAAGCTCACCAACAGGCCCACAAACTAACTACATGCTCTTGCCCAGCCTTTGTACCTTACCCTCACCCCATGCCTCTAATTGACCGGGAATTCAACCCAGTTCTACTAATAACCCTACATTACACTTATGGACCCCCAGGGGAGAAAAAGCTCACTCCTCCCTCCTCTTACAAGTCAACTCCCAAGACCCTATTACACCTGTTCTTTCCTTGGGATCCCCTTAGGAAACTTACCCTCCTTTAAACAAACATGCATAACTCTTTACAATCCCTCTTGCTTACTTACTTTATTCCCTTATACCTATCTTCCTCTCCTGAATTTTTTTTTCTTCTTTCTCCTTTTCCGGACCACGGCATACAAAACGCTCCAATTTATAACCATAAATGCCAAGGGATTGAATACTCCAACAAAACACAATATAGTCATGAAAGACCTTCACAAATTAGGGGGAGACATTGTTCTAATCCAGGAGTCACACTTTAAATGGGGATATGAACCAAAATGGCATTATAAAAAATATCCACTCTCTTTCTTTGCCTCCGGACCAAGTAAGAAAAATGTAGTGGGCATCCTTTTTAAAAACTCCATCCCTTTTCAATCGTTACACATAGACAAAGACTCAGACAGCAGATTTATTAAATTACAGGGGATTCTATAAGGACGCCTCATCACAATTGTTAATGCATACTTTCCCAATAAAGCACAAGGGGCCTTTATAAGAACACTAGCAAATCACATACTAGATAACACAAAAGGCTCACTAATCATGGGAGGAGACTTCAATACCCCCATGGATCCTAAATTAGACACCTCAGGTGGAACCTCTACAGAATCCAAAAAGGACCTCAAAACTATCAATACTCTCTTGAGACAATTAGCCCCCCATGATGTGTGGTGCATAATATATCTGACCAGGAAGGACTATACCTTTTTCTCGCATCCCCATCATGCATTCTCACAACTAGACTATTTTTTTGTCGACCCCACGATTCTATCCACAATCAAATCAGACAAAATTTTACCAATTACTTGGTTGGGCCATGCACCTTTAGTGTGCATCTTGGAGTGGTCAGAGACTCCCATTGTCCCATTCCAGTGGCACATATATGACCACCTCTTAGAGGAAACACTGGTCAAATTAGTATTAGAAAAAGCTATCACAGAATATTTCCAAATCAATTCTAGTGAAGGCACTTCTGAAATGACAGTTTGGGAGGCACATAAATGTGTAGTTAGGGGATTTTTGATTAAGCATAAGGCAAAACTACAAAAAATGCAATGGGAAAAATATAATGACTTGCTCCAAACACTCACAAATTCAGAAAGATTACATGAACAACATCCAGATGACTCAGATCTTATTAATTCGATGACACAGGCCAGATCCGACCTAAGAGACTTTTTACACTTAGATCAACAAAAACAGGCAATAGCACTCAAACAATACTATTATTCCCATGGCAACAAGGCTGGATGTTTGTTTGCCAGATCTCTTCACCGCAAATGCTTCAAATCCTATATTCACTCATTGAGTGATAAAAAGGGAGACATTAAAACAAACAGCTTCGCCATAGCAGAAATATTTAGACAATATTATGAATCTCTCTACAACCTCAAACACCCAACAGATAACACCAAGACAACCACACAATGCTTTAATTGGTCAGACTCACTTAATTATGCAACCAACTTAAATCTACCATGCCTTGATTCAACAGACTCCACCTCACTTGACAATCCCAATACCCTGGAAGAGATATTATTAGCCATTAAAACTACTCCTACAGGGAAAAGTCCAGGCCCTGACGGCTTTGGAGCTAAGTACTATAAGATCTTTGCCCAACAACTGATTCCCAATCTTGCACAACTATTCAACACCATTGATGAAACAGGTGGTTTTTCCAAACATATGCTTGAAGCCTTTATCACAGTCCTCCCCAAAAAAGGTAAATCACCAATGAAACCTGAAAATTTTAGGCCCATTTCGCTGCTTAATGTTGATGTCAAGTTATATGCCAAGTTATATGACAAATCTTACCCCAATTAGTTGCACCAGATCAGGTTGGCTTTGTTCCAGGGAAGGAATCCCAAGATAACACCCTCAGAATATTGCAATTAATCTCATTTGCCCATAGCAATCACATCCCATTGATACTAGTTTCCACTGATACCGAGAAGGGCTTTGACTGGGTGAATTGGGACTTTCTTGGCTCTGTATTACAACAGATGAATATTAGTAACAACTTTATATAAAAAAAATTGCATTATATTTCAACATCACAAATGGTACATGACAGGGCTGCCCCCTCTCACCAAAACATTTCGCACTATCAATAGAAGCACTTGCTCATAAGATCAGACAAAACCCACTCATTTCAGGCCTAAAGGTGCACAGTTTGGAACATAGATTAGCCCTTTATGCTGATGATATCCTCTTCCCTCTTAAAGACCCTGAACACTCCCTACCAGTCCTACTTGATGAATTTATTAAATATGGTACATTTTCCCACTTCCAACTAAATGTCTCAAAATCAGAGATAAATATCACCTTACCTCATGAAACCATAGCCAAAATAAAAACCTCCAGTTCCTTACTCATTCAACCCCATAAGATGAAATACTTGGGTATATTCCTAACTGCTGATCCTCATGATCTGTTCCAGGCCAATTATAAACCCTTAAAAGACAAAATCACAGATGACCTTTCCAACTGGAGCAACAAGCAGATCTCGTGGTTTGGCAGAATTCAAGTAATTAAAATAAATATATTACGCAGAATTTTATATTTATTACAAACATTACCTATCTCTTTACCCCAACATTTTTTAATAAACCTCCAAGCCAAAATAGGACAATACATCTGGCAGAGACCACATATTCCCAAGAATACAATGTTTCTCCCGAGACTAAGAGGCAAATTAGGGGTACCAAATATCGAGCTCTATAGACAAGCAACACTACTTCAGTGTTTAGTCGAATGGTGCCACAAGTCTGCAGACAAAAAATGGATCCAACTTGATAGAGAGATTTTGCAAGTAGAGAACATGGGCATTTTAGCTTGGATTTCTCCAACTGTGAGACCCAAAAAGATTTCCCATTACCCACTCTGGGTTGAATTATTTGTGATATGGGACAAAATTCTCAAAATGTCAACACACATATTCACTTTATACTCTCCTATGACACCCTACAGAAACAAAAGAACTGCCACCTTCAGACTAACTCGCCCCACAAAACTCTAACAGCACATTAGGGAGTACATTCTAAAAGACCTAATGAAAGGGACCAAACTACTACCAAGAGAAGAACTTACTAGGAATGACATCTCATAGTTTGGGTACACATGTTTGGTGCATTTTATCCATGCACATAAACAAAGGGATACATTAAGTCGACCACTTACAGCTTTTGAAAATCTTTGTGTTCAACAAACACAACCCAGGCACATTATTTCAAATATATACAAAATTATTTTAACAAATAACGTTACTGCTTACCCCACTTACACATCTAAATGGGCAGAGGACCTAGACAGACGAATTAGCCACAAGGAATGGGAAAGGGTCTTCATAAGTCACAAAGAAGCCTCAATCTCAGATAATATTATAGAGATGAACTTCAAACTAATAGCTAGGTGGTATTTACCCCTGCCAGAATACACCACATTTATAAAAAAAAAAAAATCAGCGGGAGGTACTGGCGGGGATGTGGGGAAGAAGCAGACTTAAAACCATTTGGTGGTCATGCAAAAAAAATAGCCACTTTTTGGTCAGATGTAGTGTCAGAGATAAATGAAAAGCTTAATCTACAAGTACTAACTGATCCCAGTATTCTCATTTTCCTTGATCTACCTAAAATACAAATTAAACCTAAAAAATCCTTGTTATATATATATAATGCTATATAGCGCCAAAGCTCTTATCCCCTGGAGAGGGAAATCCACTGATATCCCCACATTGGAAATGTGGAAAAGACAGGTCTAGTCCCTTCTCCAGATAGAAATATATCAATACATGAAAACAGGAAAGATAGAAATAAACATGAAGCAATGCTAGAAATCTGGAACCTTTTCAACAATTACTATGTAATTAGACAATATCAACTGCCATCCCCCCTCCTTTTTTCCCTCCCCTGTCTTCTCCCTCTTCACATATTTATAATTATTGTCTTACTTGTAAGAAAAATAATATATTCACACATTAATCATTCCAAAGCTTTACTAAGCATCAGACATGTTTTCATTTCATTCACCTGTGTTGAATAGATGACTGTTTAAAATGTTTGTTATAAAAGTTTTATTGATGGTTGAAGTCCTCTGTTGGGACTTACATTTCAATATAATTTGCTATAAAAGCAAATCTATGGAAAAACCAACAACAACAAAAAAACAACTGAGCTTTGGACTAATAAACATGAGATAAAATGATGGACTCTATCTGTAAGGTTTTAAACAGTATATCTGCTAAACCCTGTGTTTATAAATTATAGTTTTGTAGCGGAGATTTGCTTCTAAGGAAAATTTTTATTAACCTTAGCAATGAACAAAATTAGCAGATTTAATTAAGTGATGAATGGGTTCTCATTTAACACGAAAGCGAATTGTGCAGAGACAAGCAAGAAATACAACTATATGCCCAGGAATAGATACTTTGGGGCCGAATTATTAAAGGTCTTGCGGACCTGATCCAACAGTGCGGATCAGGTCTGCAAGAACCTCGCTGAATGCGGAGAGCAATGCTCTCTCCGTATTCAGCATTGCACCAGCAGCTCACAAGAGCTGATGGTACAATACCGCCCCCTGCAGACTAGCGGCCAATCGGCCGCCAGCAGGAGGGTGTCAATCAACCTGATCGTACTCTTTAGATCTCTGCTCCATAACTTGTGTTTCTGGCGAGTCTGAAGACTTGCCAGAAACACGGGCCTTCAAGCTCCGTTCAGGAGCTTGATAGATAGGCCCCATTGTATGTTACTTTAGAGATCAGGAAAAATGTATACAAATGTATCTGAATGTGAGAACAAGAGGTTTGTTTCAAGCAATGCACAGAAATATATAGCGTAGTAAAAGTTCAAGCAAGCATACAAACAATGTCAGGTAATTCCTTATACAAAAGTTATACTTGCGATTTCAGTCTTGCAAATAGATGCACAACAGAGAGCTGAAATGAAGAAGATTGCAGTCTGTTAAATGGAGGTTTGTTATCTGAATATCCCAGCTGCTTCAGAGATGTGTGTAGCTTCACAAAGTTCCTTGAAAACAGGATTCCTAGCAAGTTGACAGGAGGTCAGAAGTCGGAATGAGGCTGATAGGCACAGGAAAACACTCAGGAATGAGTTGAGGAAAAACAGCAAATAAATCACTGTTTAAAACAAGAGGAAACTGAATAAAGGTTCCCAAAATTCTTTTAAAAAGGTAGCCTGATTTGAGGTTGTTAAATCCGGAGTAAAAAAACAGCTAGACTATTAACAAAATACTCGAGCAATGTCTGCTCAAAGGAAGTGAGGTTAAGTAGGTTAGGAGAAAAAGGGGTGGAGTGAGACTTAAAGGTCCAGCATCATTACAGATCCCCCTCCTTAAGGAATCCTCTCCGAGGATTCGACCCGCGGTTTGTGAGGGTACCTTACATGAAAAGCTGTGAGTAAATCAGGGGCATTAATCTGATCTTCGGGGATCCACGAGTCCTCTTCTGGTCCATAACCTTCCCATCTAATTAGGTATTGAATTATTTTTCTGTTGATACGACAATCAATAATTGCTTCCACTTTGAACTCATCATGATCCTCATAGTGAACAGGAAGTGGAGGTATCCTAGCATGATGTGGATTAGTGTTTGGGTGGTATGGCTTCAAAAGGGATACATGAAAAGTCGGATGGACTTTATACTTAACAGGGAGATCCAATACAACAGTTGATGTGTTCACAATCTGTTTGATGGAAAACGGGCCAAAAAATTGATTTCCAAGTTTTTTAGATGGTATAGCTAGTTTCAGATATTTAGAAGAAAGAAAAACCTTATCTCCAATTTTATAAACAGGACTGGGTCTATGCCCTAAGTCATAGTAATATTTCTGGTTTCTTTTGGCATCTTGTAAATGTTTCTTTAGAAGAATTAATCCCTCCTTGAGATTGTCTGAATATTTTTTTGCTGCAAGTGAATTGGTGTTTGAGATATAGATATAATTTGTGGATGGTAATGATAAGTGGCAAAGAAGGGGGTTGTATTAGTTGAGCTAGATATAGAGTTAGTATACGAGAACTCTGCCATGGATAAATATTTTAAACAATCATCTTGTAGGTGGGAGATGTAGATTTGGAGATACTGCTCTAATATCAGGTTCACTCTCTCGGTAAGACCATTAGTCTGAGGGTGGTATGAAGTTGAGAATTTTGGGTTAGTCTTAAGATTCTGACAGAGAGCTCTCCAAAAATGGGAGGTAAATTGAGTTCCCCGATCTGTTATGATTGATTTGGGTATACCATGTAGACGTACTATTTGATTTATAAATGAATCAGCTGTTTCTGTAGCATTTGGTAGGGATTTTAGAGGGATGAAATGTGCCAATTTTGTCAGATTATCCACGACTACTAAAATAGTGTTATGTGCTTCTGAATCTGGTAATTCAATGATAAAATCCATTGATATTGTTGACCATGGTTGTTCAGGTATAGGCAATGGGTTTAGATAACCTACTGGTCTTCTAGTTTCAATCTTATTTCTTGCGCATATATTACAGGTGGTTACATATTCCTGAATTGAATGGTCTATTTTAGGCCACCAGAAATGTCTTTTAATTAATTCTTTAGTCTTTGTGACACCCAAATGTCCAGAGAAAGGTGCGTCATGGAACTGGTGCATTATGGTATGGCGATGTTATTGTGGAATGTAGAGTTTATCATAGTAATAGTATAATCCAGAGGTATTCTTTACCAAATGTTCATTATCAAGTTTTTAGTATTTTTTGTTAAAATGAGCCTAAAGTTCCTATTATTTTGTTTTGAGGTATAAGGTCTATAGTATTTTCTATTCTTTGTGTATTTACATTAACTTGTGATAATGCGTCTGCCTTATTGTTTTTGGATCCTGGTCTGTAGGTAATTATAAAATCAAACCTGTCAAGAAATAGTGCCCATCTGACTTGTCTGGAGGAAAGTGTTTTGTTATTTCTTAAATACTGAAGATATTTATGATCAGTATATATTACAAATGGTTTATAGGTCCCTTCTAATATGTGCCTCCTAATTTCTAGAGCTGATTTGATGGCCAACAATTCTTTGCCACCAGTTGAGTAGTTAACCTCAGCAGGTGACAGGGTTCTTGAATAGAAAGCTACAGGATGTGGTGTAGATTTTTCATCTTTAATTTGAGACAAAACTGCACCTATTCCTGAATCTGATGCATCTACTTCTACAATAAATTGACAAGAATGATCTGGGAGATTTAAAATTCGTGCAGTTACAAATTTATTTTTGAGAAAGTCGGAGGCTTGTTCTGCTTCAGGTGTCCAATTAAATGTCATGTTCTTTCTTGTCAAATTAGTCAATGGCTTGATAATAGCCGAAAAATTTAAGATACATTTTCTGTAAAAATTAGTGAATCCCAAGAATCTTTGAAGAGACTTAACAGTTGAGGGTCTTGGCCAATTCGTAATTGCAGTAAGTTTGTCTGGGTCCATTTATATTTTGTCAGGTGTGATGATATATCCTAGAAATGTTATTTTATGAACGTGAAATTGGCATTTTTCTAATTTAGCAAATAATATATGATCACGTAAACGACATGTTTTACATGTTCTTGTTTGTTCTTTGAGTATATCAAAATGTCATCAAGTTATATGACTACACAAATATCAGTAAGATCCCTAAAAATATCATTTATAAAATGCTGAAATGTACCGGGGGTGTTGCAGAGCAAAAATGGCATTACCTTATACGCGAACAGGCCATATCTGGTCCTTAAGGCTGTTTTCCAATCATCCCCTTCCTTGATTCTCATCAAATTGTATGCGCCTTTTAAATCCAATTTGGTATAGATATTAGCACGATTCAGATGTTCAAGGAGTTCAGGGATGAGTGGTAAAGGGTAACGGTTCTTTATTGTTACTGAATTAAGGGCTCTGTAATCTATTATTGCTCTTAAGGATTGATCCTTATTCCTGACAAAAAAGATTCCTGCTGCAGCAGGTGAGGTAGAAGGTACTATAAATCCTTTCTTTAGGTTTTCATCTAAATTCTCTCTAAGATGTTGTAATTCTTTTTGAGATAGTGGATTCATTTTACCATAAGCTATTTCTGAGCCAGGTTTAATGTCAATTGGACAGTCATATATCTTATGAGGAGGCAAAGTCTCTGCTTCCTTAATATCAAATACGTCTGTTAAATCTTGTTAGTCAGATGGGATGTCAATGTTTACACTACCTATAACCTGATGTGGATAATAGGTAGTGCTACAGAATGGGGATAAGAATTGGATATCATTCTTAGACCAGTAAATTGTGGGATTGTGTTTGGTAAGCCAGGGGTAACCTAGTATGACTGTGTGTATAGATTTGGGTATTATGTCAAAACTTATATATTCAGTAGGACCTTTAGGTGTTGATATGAGTAGAGGTATAGTGTGAAGTGTTATTGTCCCATTGTGAATTAAAGTACCATCAATAACCTTTACAGAAATTGGGTTTTGTTTTGCAATGAAAGGAATTTTATTATTTTTTACAAACTCTGCCTCAATGAAACAGCCAAAAGCTACTGAGTCTATGATAGCATTAGTCTTGACCTGTAGGTGATCCCACAGCAAAGATAAGGACAAAGTCAGTTTAGTTTCAATATCATTGGGAGTAACTGTATTTATAATTTTTTCCTTACCCTGCTTATGTCAGTTCAATATAGGACAAGTGGCGACTGTGTGCTCTTTATTAGCACAATATAGACATAAGTTAGATAATCTCCTCCTTATCTTCACCTCTTGTGTTAGAGGTCCCTTAAAGGGACACTAAACCTATTTTTTTTCTTTCATGATTCAGATAGAGCATGCAATGTTAAGCAACTTTCTAATTTATTCCTATTATAAATTTTTCTTTGTTCTCTTGCTATCTTTATTTAAAAAGCAGGAATGTGATGCCGGACAATTTTTGGTTGATAACCTGGGTTATGCTTGCTTATTGGAGGGTAAATGTAAGCCTCCAAAAAGCAATCATTATCCATGGTGCTGAACCTAAAATGGGCTGGCTGCTAAGATTTACATTGCTGCTTTTAAAAAAAAGATAGCAAAATTGATAACAGGAGTAAATTAGAAAGTTGATTAAAATTTCATGTTTTATCTGAATCATAAAAGAAACAATTTGGGTTTAGTGTTCCTTTAAGTGTGCCAATTTTCATGGGGGTACTCTGGTTAGTGGATCTTTCAGTCACATGACTTATTGTATGACATGTCTTTTGGGAAACACATATGTGGAATATTTTTCAGCACGACATTCCCTCAACCTGCGGTCCTGTGTAATCGACAACTTTATCAGGTCATCAAGGTTATCTGGCATATCAACTCTGGAAAGCTCATCCTTTAATGATTCACTTAAACCGAGTCTAAATTGATTTTTTAAACTTATGTCGTTCCATAATGAATCAGCAGCCCACATTTGAAAGTCTGTAATAAACTCCTCAACTGGGCGTTTCACCTGTTTTAGGGAACGCAATTTTGTCTCAGCATTTATATGCTTATTCTTGTCCTCATACAGTGCTGCCATGGCAGTAAAAAATTGATCTAAAGAATCAAGTATTGGGCTGTTTGATTCAAAGAACCGGTTGGCTCAGACTCTGGGTTCACCAGTTAAATAAGATATTGTAGTACAGACTTTCAATTTTTCAGAATGGTATGTGCGGGGTTTCATTGTGAAAAAAGCTGACAGGCATTTTTAACAGGCATTTTTAAAATCCCTAAATTCAGTCCTCTTGCCAGAGAACAAAGGTGGGGGATTTATCTGATGTTCTGGAGGATCTCTTGATTTTGGTGGTACTATGTCTTTAATAACATTCTTTAGGGCTGCATTTTCTGTCTGGAGCTCAATTAATCCCCTTGCTAAGTAATCAATTTTATGATTAAGTGTTTCAAATTGAGAACTGATTTCTGTAGGATCCATTTTAATATATTTCTTTTTTATGGCTTGAGTATTATGTAACATTTTAAACAGTATGTCTGATAAACCTTGTGTTTATAAATTATAGTTTTGTAGCTGAGATTTGCTTCTAAGGAAAAATTGTATTATCCTTAGCAATGAACAAAATCAGCAGAGTTAATTAAGTGATGAATGGGTTCTCATTTAACATGAAAATGAATTGTGCAGAGAGAAGCAAAAAATACAAATATATGCCCAGGAATAGATACTTTGTATGTTACTTTAGAGATCAGGAAAAATGTATACAAATGTATCTGAATGTGAGAACAAGAGGTTTGTTTCAAGCAATGCACAGAAATATATAGTGTAGTAAAAGTTCAAGCAAGCATACATACACCTAGATTACGAGTTTTGCGTTAGAGACTATGCGGTGCTAACGAGCAATTTTCTCTCACCGCTCACTTACATGCAGCGCTGGTATTACAGATTTTCAGAAACCCGTCGTTAAAAGACAAGAAATGAACGTTGAGCAAAATGTTGCTTATTACCGCACTCCAATACCAGCGCTGCTTAAGTCAGTGGTGAGCTGGTCGTACGTGCTCGTGCACGATTTCTTCATAGGAATCAACGGGGAGAGCCTGCTGAAAAAAAGTCTAACACCTGTCTACACCTAACACCTTAACATGAACCCCGAGTCTAAACACCCCTAATCTTACACTTATTAACCCCTAATATTCTGCCCCAGACATTGCAGACACCTATATTATACTTATTAACCCCTAATCTGCCGCTACGGATGCCGCCGCCACCTACATTATACTTATGAACCCCTAATCTGCTGCCCCCAATATTGGCGACACCTACATTATATTTATTAACCCCTAATCTGCCGACCCCAATGTCGACACCACCTACCTACACTTATTAACCCCTAATCTGCTGCCCCCAAAGTCGCTGCCACTATAATAAACATATTAACCCCTAAACCGCTGCACTCCCGCCTTGCAAACATTAGTTAAATATTATTAACCCCTAATCTGCCATCCCTAACATCGCTGCCACCTACCTACATTTATTAACCCCTAATCTGCTGCCCCCAATGTCGCCACCACTATGTTAAAGTTATTAACCCCTAAACCTAAGTCTTACCCTAAACCTAACACCCACTAACTTAAATATAATTTAAATAAATCTAAAAAAATATTACTATCATTAACTAAATAATTCCTATTTAAAACTAAATACTTACCTGTAAAATAAACCCTAAGCTAGCTACAATATAACTAATAGTTACATTGTAGCTAGCTTAGGATTTATTTTTATTTTACAGGCAAGTTTGTATTTATTTTAACTAGGTAGAATAGTTATTAAATAGTTATTAACTATTTACTAACTACCTAGCTAAAATAAATACAAATTTAAAATAAAAACCTAACACTACACTATAATTAAATAAATTAACTAAATTAAATACAATTACTTAAATTAAATTAGCTAAAGTACAAAAAAAAAGAACAATAAATTACAGAAAATAATAAACAAATTACAGAAATTTAAACTAATAACACATAATCTAATAGCCCTATTAAAATAAAAAAGCCCCCCAAAATAAAAAAACCCTAGCCTAAACTAAACTACCAATATCCCTTAAATGGGCCTTTTGTGGGGCATCACCCCAAAGTAATAAGCTCTTTTACCTGTAAAAAAAAATACAAACAACCCCTCCAACAGTAAAACCCACCACCCACACAACCAACCCCCCAAATAAAATACTATCTAAAAAAACCTAAGCTCCCCATTGCCCTGAAAAGGGCATTTGGATGGGCTTTGCCCTTAAAAGGGCAGTTAGCACTTTTGCTACCCAAACCCTAATCTAAAAAATAAAACCCACCCAATTCACCCTTAAAAAAACCTAACACGAACCCCCTGAAGATCGACTTACCGGGAGATGTCTTTATCCAAGCCAGGCAAAGTGTTCCACCAGACGGGCAGAAGTCTTCATCCAAGCCGGGCAGAGGTGGTCCTCCAGACGGGCAGAAGTCTTTATCCATCCGTCGCGGAGCGGGTCTATCTTAAAGACATCCGAAGC
Organism: Bombina bombina; assembly: GCF_027579735.1. Classification (NCBI taxonomy): domain Eukaryota; kingdom Metazoa; phylum Chordata; class Amphibia; order Anura; family Bombinatoridae; genus Bombina; species Bombina bombina. Next base: position 633,782,310 of record NC_069500.1, read on the forward strand.
AGAGCATCCTCTTCTGGCGACGACTAAACAGAATGAATGTACCTTTAAGTGATGGCATCCAAGATGGCGTCACTTAGATTCCGATTGGCTGATTCTATCAGCCAATCGCAATTAATGTAGAAAAAATCCTATTGGCTGATGCAATCAGCCAATAGGATACAAGTTCAATCCTATTGGAACAGCCAATAGAATGGGAGCTCAATCCTATTGGCTGATTGAATCAGCAAATAGGATTATTTCTACCTTAATTCCGATTGGCTGATAGAATTCTATCAGCCAATCTGAATCTAAGGGACGCCATCTTGGATGATGTCACTTAAAGGTGCCTTCATTCTGTTTTAGTCGTCGCCAGAAGAGGATGCTCCGTGTCGGATGTCTTGAAGATGGACCCGCTCCATGCCAGATGGATGAAGATAGAAGATGCCGTCTGGATGGAGACTTCTGCCCGTCTGGAGTACCACTTCTGCCCGACTTGGATGAAGACTTCTGTCCGTCTGGAGGACCACTTCACCCAGCTTGAATGAAGACATCTCCCGGTAAGTCGATCTTCAGGGGGTTAGTGTTAGGTTTTTTTAAGGGTGAATTGGGTGGGTTTTATTTTTTAGATTAGGGTTTGGGCGGCAAAAGAGCTAACTGCCCTTTTAAGGACAATGCCCATCCAAATGCCCTTTTCAGGGCAATGGGGAGCTTAGTTTTTTTTAGATAGTATTTTATTTGGGGGGTTGGTTGTGTGGGTGGTGGGTTTTACTGTTGGGGGGGTTGTTTGTATTTTTTTTTTACAGGTAAAAGAGCTGATTACTTTGGGACAATGCCCCGCAAAAGGCCCTTTTAAGGGCTATTGGTAGTTTAGTTTATTCTAGGGTTTTTTTTTTGGGGGGGGGCTTTTTTATTTTAATAGGGCTATTAGATTAGGTGTAATTAGTTTAAATTTCTGTAATTTGTTTATTATTTTCTGTAATTTAGTGTTTTGTTTATTTTGTACTTTAGCTAATTTATTTTAATTTAGGTAATTGCATTTAATTTAGTTAATTTATTTTATTATAGTGTAGTGTTAGGTATTAGTGTAACTTAGGTTAGGTTTTATTTTACAGGTAAATTTGTATTTATTTTAGCTAGGTAGTTAGTAAATAGTTAATAACTATTTAATAACTATTCTCTTGCCTGTGAAATAAAAATAAATCCTAAAATAGCTACAATGTAACTATTAGTTATATTGTAGCTGGCTTAGGTTTTATTTCACAGGTAAGTATTTAGTTTTAAATAGGAATCATTTAGTTAATGATAGGAATATTTATTTAGATTTATTTAAATTATATTTAAGTTAGTGGGTGTTAGGTTTAGGGTTAGACTTAGGTTTAGGGGTAGTGGCGGCGACGTGGGGGGCGGCAGATTAGGGGTTAATAAATGTAGGTAGGTGGCGTCAATGTTAGGGACAGCAGATTAGGGGTTAATAATATTTAATTAATGTTTGCGAGGCGGTAGTGTGGCGGTTTAGGGGTTAATATGTTTATTATAGTGGCGGCAACGTTGGGGCTGGCAGATTAGGGGTTAATAATTGTAGGTAGGTAGCGGAGACATTGGGGGCTGTAGATTAGGGGTTAGTAAATATAATTTAGGTGTCTGCGATGTTGGGGTCAGCAGATTAGGGGTTCATAAATATAATGTAGGTGGCGGCGGTTTCCAGAGCGGCAGATTAGGGGTTAAAAATTTTATTTTAGTATTTGCGATGGCCGCGGTTTAGGGGTTAATAGGTAGTTTGTGGGTGTTAGTGTACTTTTTAGCACTTTAGTTATGAGTTTTATGCTACGGCGTTGTTCCATAAAACTCATAACTACTGACTTTTAAATGCGTTAGGACTCTTTACAGGAGAGGCTGTACCGCTCACTTTTTGGCCTCCCAGGACAGACTCGTAATACCGGCGCTATGGAAGTCCCATAGAAAAAAGACTTTATGAAGTTTACGTAAGTCGTTTTGTGGTAAGGCCAAAAAAGTGTGCAGTGCCCCTAAACTTTCAAGACTCGTAATACCAGTGGGCATAAAAAAGCAGCGTTAGGACCTCTTAACACTGCTTTTTTACCCTAACGCACAACTCGTAATCTAGCCGATAGTCAGGTAATTCCTTATACAAAAGTTATACTTGCGTTTTCAGTCTTGCAAATAGATGCACAACAGAGAGCTGAAATGAAGAGGATTGCAGTCTGTTAAATGGAGGTTTGTCATCCGAATATCCCAGCTGCTTCAGAGATGTGTGTAGATTCACAAAGTTCCTTGTAAGCAGGATTCCTAGCAAGCTGTAAATAAAACAAAGAGAAGAAGTTGACAGTTTAACAGCACTCAAAAAAGCACTCAAAAGATATATTTTTTTTTTCCAGGTATTATGACAAGGGAGATCACCTGAAACCAGGTAATAAAATTTAACATTTACTATAAATTGATTTTTTTAAAAATTGATATATATGAAGGAGTGTAGATGTATTAAAACTTAAATTAAATATATGTACATAGGGTAATAATATCCACTTGATATATGGTACACACAAATATTTAAGTAAAGTACACAGCTCAGTGCAAACCAAACAAATGCTCACTTATTGCATATAATAAATTAACTGAAAAAGGAGGATTGACCTCGCCACAAATTATGCTAACAAATGCAATTCTGGAGCAAATATAAGCACCGTTCTGTGGAACTGTATTATAAATTAGAGGGCATGGCCTCCAACATCAAAAATATTGTGTGCAAATATAATAGAACTATAGTAGTGGAAATTATCCCCAGATACGCCTGATGTGCATTTCGCCGTCAGCGCGGCTTTCTCAAAGGCTGACAGGAGGTCAGAAGTCATGAGGCTGATAGGCACAGGAAAACACTCAGGAATGAGTTGAGGAAAAACAGCAAATAACAATATGGATAGGCAGCTGCTCAATAAGGAGTGAAAACAAGGGCATCCAAGAAAAAAAGATAAAAGAATTGAATCTTTATTTACTCATTTAAAATACAGGCAGTACAGGGCACACAAACTCTACTGAGCACTTAATCATAGGGTGAGTTTGTTCAGTGTTCATAGCCTATTTAAAGGCACAGAACACCTGAAGACAATTACATATTAAAAACGGCAAAATGTTAAAAATACATAGCAAAATCTACCTCTTTACCAACACTGTATATGGCATATGTTAGAAGGAACAAATGAACAAGCAACTCAAGTGGGACCAAGATAAATTACATTATCCAACTAATAATTACAGAGCAAACAGTATTCTTCCCCGGATCTAGCTATCACTTCCACGTTTGCAGCGGATGGAGTTTTGAAAAACAGCATTTAAATCACTGTTTAAAACAAGAGGAAGCTGAATAAAGGTTCCCAAAATTCTTTTAAAAAGGTAGCCTGTTTTGAGGTTGTTAAATCTAGAGTAAAAAACAGCTAGAATATTAACAAAATACTCAAGCAATGTCTGCTCAAAGGAAGTGAGGTTAAGTAGCTTAGGAGAAAAAGGGGTGGAGAGAGACTTAAAGGTCTAGCATCATTACTCTATCCAAATGCAAACCTGGGACTACAGACCATGGCCGGACTTTTAGCCGACGGACATTTGGCAGACGGACATTAGGCCGACTGACATTTGGCCGAAACACAAGTGGCTGTCAGATACCAGTCCGGCCACGAGATAGATAGATTTGATTGATAGATAGATAGATAGATAGATAGATACATAGATTAGATAGATCAATAGATGCAATAGATACATTTGATAGATACGATAGATAGAAAGATTTGATAGATAAATAGATAGATTTGATAGATAGATCATTTCCCAGACAGAGAATTACAAGACGTGCGCCTGGGACCCATGGTAAGGTTCCCAGAGGCAGTTGCAGTGCCCAAGGCTCTGATTAGAACAGAGCACTCTGGAACGCATCTGCCCTCGGCCGTCATCGGAACATTCTTTAGCTTTCTGTCTGTCGGCCAAAAGTCTGTCTGCCAAATGTCCGTCTGCCAAATGTCCTTCTGCATTTTGTCAGAGCACCACTACAGACTTATATCTCTGTAACTTTCTAATCACATGAAACTTTAGTCCTTGTTAATTCACTCATGTATAAACCATGTCATAATTGTTATATGTTACATATTGTATATTAACGACATACTCCTTGTATATTTAAAGCTCAATACAAATTATAAAAAAATTAAAGATTTATAATCCTCATTGGTATTGTCTGTTCCTCCACCCCCTTTCATTTCTTCTTTTGGCTGGGCTGTTATGTATAGAGCAGTCACATCCACTCTCTACAAAGGCTTTCTAAGGGTTTTAAAGGGGCTAGATTTCAAGATTGTCATATGACACACATGTTGATTGGATTTATTGTCATAAATAAGTGGGCCGGCACAACATTGAAATAGAAGCATTACCTAATTTAACCCTTTCACAAATGGATTAAAAACCAAAAAGGTACACATATACTTTTTTAATGACAAAGATTAAATATATGGCATTTGATTAGTTAAGGTTTACCATCACTTTAAGTAAAAAAAATCTGCTCACAGACCTATATGGCAATCAATTAACAACATGGTTTTTATTAACTGCCTTGATTTATTTGGAGATGGTCCAGAATGTTGCAGAGTCAGGGTTTTGAACTCTGTATTGTGCAATCTAACATATATTTGCTTTTAGCAATCATATTCCCATGTTCTCCTGGAAAAAATCAAATGATGAAGGTACAGTTAGATTGTATAAAAATATACTATTCAAAGTTTTATGAGAAATTAATTTGGATTGTTTTATGACCTAAATGGTCTGTCCAATTATTATTATTGGAAGCTTATAACTAAGGGCCCAAAGATATCAACTTTAGCAAAGAAATATTACGGCCACCTGAACATTGGCCAACCTCGCTGAATATTCTAAGAAAGGAGTTAAACTAGGAATTTCTGATCAGTTGTGAGCTTATCTCCAAACACAGTAATGAAGCTCACTAGAATTACAGAAGCTTGTAAGAGAGAGTAAATGTGACATGCCGTCCGTGGTACTGATAACCACATTTATGTTAAAGGGACAGTCAACACCAGAATTTTTGTTGTTTTAAAAGATAGATAATCCGTTTATTACCCATTCCTCAGTTTTGCATAACCAACACAGTTTTAATAATGCACATTTTACCTCTGTAATTACCTTGTATCTAAGCCTCTGCAGACTGCCCCCTTATTTCAGTTCTTTTGACAGACTTGCATTTTAGCCAATCTGTACTCACTCCTCAGTAAAACTTATGTGCATGAGCTCAATGTTATCTATATGCAGTACTGCCACTAGAAATTTTACTTAACCATTGATCAGGGCCCCCTCCATTGACATGTGCAATTTTTTTACCAAGTGAATAAAACGTATATAAACTTTATTCTTAAGTTTAGTCAAACTTGGAAATGTTGTAAAGGTAGTAACACACAAACACTGTAACACAAAAACACTGAAACACCCAGACACACATAAGGATTCACATATGGACATTCTAGCAGACACGCAAAGAAACACACAAACAATCTCAGGCACAGACACCCACACAGACACTCAGCACTTGTTTACATTGACCTGACAAGTAATGAGGTAGACTACAGTTTTGTCAAAAAAGGAGATCTACAAGACAAAATATGGAATTCTGATTATCTTTTTGTCAAGGAAGATGCCAACTATATTATGCCAATAGCATTCAGTGGCTGAGCAATCTTAGCCTGAGAGTATAACATTTTATGTTAAAGATAAAATGCCTCCTGACATCTGGAAAGTCATTGCATAGAGGGGCAGTAAACTGGAATGTAATATATATATATATATATATATATATATATATATATATATATATATATCTGCCAAAAGGGCACCTACCATTTGTGTATTGAGGAGGAAACATTTCTTAATGGTTTTAAATATAGAATTTCTACAGCATTATCAAATAATCATAAATACACTGCTGCAGATTGCTACAATCTGACATTGCACAAATAAATAAACATTTACTAAGTAAGTCCTACCTACTCGGCAAATAAAAGTGATGTTTAAAGCAAATATCAGGGTTGGACTGGGCCAAGGGGAAGGGGGAAGGGTTGCTACTGACATTATCAGTGGAGCAATAGGGGCCAACAAAGCAATGAGTCTACGGGCTCCATTTAACAATGGATGGACAAGACAGACATCTCAACCCCTGTCTGCCTACCACCATCGTTATCTGGCAGCAATGTGCTGCCTGCATTTGTCATTGCACAAGCTGCTGCTTGTGAAACCCCATCCCCTGCTGTTGGAGAAGTCAGGTGGGTTTAGAAATGCCACTTTAGAGTTACTATAGAAGGTTAAGAAGCAGCGGTCATGTGAGCCTTCAACCAAAGGTGCTCCAAAGCTGCATTCACAGCTTCTCAATTGGAGCCTTAAGTCCTTAAATTAGTTCTGCTTTTGTTCCACGCACTGCATACTGCTCACGGAACAAAAGCAGAGCTAAATTCAACTGAACTGTGCTGTTTGTGATTCCTCCTATGATGGCATCTCACGAAGCAATAATAAAGGAGGGGAGAAGGATTTAGAGGGCGGCTAGACAGAACCTATAGGTATGGTATCGTTATAATTAAAAAACATTTCACAAATATGTCACCATATTACCAGCTGTGAAAAGCAAAGATAATGATGTATACTATATTTAGCTAAATTACTATAATCACCACTTGAATACTGGGCAAACAGTTGCTCATCCTCCCAAATACAAATGAAATTATACTGCTCTCAGCGAACGTTACCTTGCATTTTATTGTTTTTACTTTAATAAGTGTAATGGGTATTTTGAAACACACTTGCCAGCCTACATTTGGTGAGATGAAAGTTTCATATACGACCCAAGATATTCCTCTGTTTGTCCTTCTTGCTAATGCTGTGAGACTCATTTCACAATAACATTTAAAGAAACCTTTAGAATGTTAACATCTTGTTTACTATTTGAACTTACCATGTAATTTAAAAACAACTTTATATTAAACACATTTTTTATAGTGTAATTTAAGGTTGATTTGAAATGCCTAATGTAAATGAGCATGTTGTAGTGGGCTTTTAACATGTATTTAAATAAGTACAATTTATATGAGTTTTTATGCAGAATACAATTTCATTTTTTACAATGCACTTGTGAAATGTTTAGTTTATTTAGCACTGTCCTGTATTTATGTATTATACACTTGCAAACAGAAATGCAGGTTTTGCCGCTTAGCAAGAAAAACAGACACTGTGAAATATGCCTTTAGATCATGTGGACCTTGTCACACTGACAGCTTGCTTTAGATCATCTCCACTGAGAGGAGAGCTTTTGAACATCATTCCCTAAATCTCATTAGTCCTTATTGAAATTATGCATAGAAAAACACAAGAATTGGTAGATGAAGCCTTAATTGCTTATTTAGATTTATTTTAGTATATGAAATAGCTGTGTTTGCTCTCTAAAACCACAACCCATTAAGGGCTAGAATACGAGTGCAGTGCTATTTATCTCTCACGCTCGCTCTGTAACTCTGCTCGTAAGTAAGCTTTTTGTGTGCGTAGTGTACAAGTTGAAAGTACAACGTTTTTGCACTGTCGCTAACCCAACACATGAAAAAATATGAACTTTGCATATTGTAAACGCATAAAGGTATTCCCCCAAAGACTTCAATGGAGCGTGAAAAGTAGGAAACAAACCTAGCACCCTTACTCACGCGCAAACCTGATCGCATATTCTCAAGCACACTAACCCAAAATGAAATATGGATATTTCACATTCCAATGTTCTTCACGTAGAAGAATATGTTCTATTTATTCATAAATACATATTTCTACATCTATTTGATAGATTTTTTATAAAATAAATATATATACTACTATACAAGCTCAACCCAACGTGCGCAAAAAAGCTTACTTCTAACACAGTTCAAGCAGGAGAATTAAATAATGTTTCACTTGCAATCTGGCCCTAAAGGGGAGAACATTTTGTAGTACACTGTCCCTTTAAATTTATGATTTAACTGATATTCTAGCACGCAATTCTTAAAGGGATAGTCTAGTCAAAATTAAACTTTCATGATATTGATAGAGCATGCAATATTAAGCAGATTTCTAATTTACTCCTATTTTCCATTTTTCTTTTTTCGCTTGTTATCTTTATTGAATTTATTCTTAGTAGGTGGCCCATTTTTGGTTCAGAAACATGGGTAGCGCTTGGGCCGGCTACTATTCTTACATTCCTGCTTTTTCAAATAAAGATACACAGAGAACAAAGAAAAATTGATAATAGGAGTAAATTCGGATTATCCTAAGTTATGAAGGTATAATCTAGATTTTATTAAAGACACAGAGACGAGTATTTTGCTATCTTTCCTTTACTACTTAAATGCAGTCATTAAAAGTACATATAATAAATACAAGAAACTGTCATATTTGAAAAGAGACAGTTAAAACAAAGAAAAATCAGTGACCAATAACAAAGGAGAACTGATTAGACCAACACAAAGTAACCAATCAGATTCCACATAAATCCTATAAACTGTCCAACATATAATAACACATCCTCTTTCTTGTCAACTGATGAAGAAAACATAAAGTCCATCAAATAACAATAAATCCAACGGAAGAGGCAACCAAGAAGACTGATGAGCAGGATCTTGAAGAGGAAAAACATCCATGTAGAAGCAATCAGCTTGAATGAAGAATTTGAAGATCTAGTGGAATTCTGAAACCGATGGAAGAAAATTGCTTGAAGATTCGATTTTTCACATAAGTGAGAGGGAACAAAACCATCCAGTAGAAAATCCATATTATTGATTGATAACTAAAACAAATGTAAAAAAGATTAATAATATCATAAAAAATAAGGGAAGGAACAATAAAAACATTCAATAAAGAGGAGGGAAAATACTCGTCTCTGTGTCTTTAATAAAATCTAGATTATACCTTCATAATTTAGGATAATCTGAATTTTATTACAAGACCAGAGACTCATATTTTGCTAGTTAAAAGCAACTAACAAAATAAACTAAGCGAGGCATGTTCAATGGGTTTAAAATAAAATTGTTTAAAAATAGAATCTGAAGACCAGTCAGCTGCATCCAAAATTTGTTGCAGGGTAGCAGCTTTCAAAAAGGCTTTAGAAGCGGCTGATCCTCTGACAGAGTGAGCAGAAAAAGAAAAATCAATACCTGCTTCACTCATTACCCATTTAACCCACCTCGCTATAGAAGTAGAACAAACTGGATAGTGAGGAGGAACAAAAGATAATAAAAGTTGATTAGAAGAAGAAGAACGAAAGGAAAAAGTTCTGCGTTCATACTCTTTAAGACAAACAACCACACAAAGGAGAGGTTCAGCAGGCAAATAAGGATAGAATATAGATGTTGAAAAAGATTTAGTCCTTTTAGAAATAAAGAAAGTAACACCTTCAGGAGTAAAACGTTTAGAATTAAACATCGGAGACTCTACGAAAAGAAATTAAACAGAAAAGAGTAGCTAATTTAGCAGAAAGTTGTTTCAAAGACAAGAATTCATTAGAAGGCCAAGACTTTAAGAGAGCAAAGATTAAATCGACATCCCAAAAGGAAGAATATTTAGGAGCCGGAGGTCTTTTAAGTTTAATTGCTTTCATTAACTTGCAAATTAAAGGATGTTGGCCCACAGGGAAATTATTCACAAAAGAATGTTTAGCAGAAATAGCAGATCTAGAGACATTGATCGTTCTATAAGCTAAACCTGAATCCAAAAGAGATGTAAGAAAATTAACAATAAAAGTTATATCGACTGAAAGGGGATCCAAACATCTCTCCAAGCACCAGCAAGACCATCTGGTCCATGTGGAAAAATAACATTTTTTGGTCCCAGGAGCCAAAGAGTCTTGAAGGAGTTCTTTAGCCTGTTGTGATAAGCCTTGGAGAGATAAAAATTGCCCGAGATTGACCAAGCAATGAGACGAAGAGATCCTTGAATGATAAGATCGTTAGGATGACCTTCTGGATCTGACAATAGAAGAGGAAAAAGAGGAAGAAGAACAGGATGGTTTACAGACAATTCTAGAAGAGATGGGTACCAAGCTTGAGACGGCCAAAGGGGAGTGATTAGGAGAATTGAAAGAAGATCTCGACGAACTACCGATATGGTTCTCTGAATCATGGAGAATGGAGGAAACGCGTAAGCTACTTGAAGAGGCCAAGGGTGGAGAAATGCATCGATCGCTAGGGCATCTGGATTTGGACGCCAACTGAAATAAGGACGAATCTGAAAATTCAGTCTTGAGGCAAACAGATCCATTGAAAAGGGACCTCTGACAGATTGGAGTGAATGAAAAACTTGATGATGAAGTTTCTAGTTGCTGGAATCTGTCAGATATCGGGAACCCCAATCCGCTGCTACATTGGATAAACCTGGAATATATTCTGCTTTGACCGAAATATTTCTGTCCAAGCAAAGGTGAATGAAATCTTTCGTAATAATTGATAAATCTCTCTATTTTGTACCACCGAGACGATTTAAATAACGAACTGCAGAAATATTGTCCATTCTGAGTAAAATAGATACAGGAAAATAATTTTTTACAAAACTTTTGATTGCAAAAGAGCCTGCCAAAAGTTCTAAACAGTTGATATAAAAACTTTTTCTTCTGAAGACCATTTTCCTCCCGTGATAGAGGGACCACAACGGGCTCCCCAACCTGAACGACTGGCATCGGATTCTATAAAAATAGCTCTCCCATTCCAAGCTTCTATATGGGTGAGCCACCAAGATAGTTCTTCTTTGGCTTCTTGAGAAAGAGGAATTAAATGTGAATAAGAAAGACCTTTCTGTAGATGAGAACTTTTCAAACGCTGAAGTTCCCTGTAATGAAGAGGAGCAGGGAAAATAGCCTGAATAGAGGATGAAAGTAACCCAACTATTCTGGCTATAGTCCTGATGGGAACCAAAGATAAAGAAAGAGTTTTCGAAATCTCTTTCTTGATATTCACAATTTTTTTCTCTTGGAAGACAGAGTAGAATCTACAGTATTTATCTGAAAACCTAAAAAGGTTAGAGATTTGGTTGGAGAAAGAATTGATTTCTCCTTGTTGACTAAGAAACCCAAATTTTCTAAAATATATAAAGTAAGATTGAGTTGAGATTTTAGAATGCCAGAATTCTGATTCATAATTAATATATCGTCTAAATAAATAATGAGACGAACACCTCGAAGACGAAGCCAAGTAATGATGGGTTTCATTAGTTTGGTGAATATCCAAGGAGCTGAAGATAAACCGAAAGGCATACAAGTAAAGCTCCAGGTCTTCCCTTCCCAAGCAAAAGTCAGGACGTTTCTGTGGATTTGAGCTACAGGAACTGTCAGATAAGCATCTGTCAAATCTAATCTGATTAGATAATCGTTGTCTAAAAGGCAATCTCTTAACAAATGAATACCTTCCATTTTGAAATGTTGATAAACAACAAAAGAATTTAGAGTCCTTAAATTTATTACAGGACGAAATTGGCCTTTTTTCTTTTTTACTAGAAAAAGATTGCTGAGAAAACAATTTTGAGGGTTTGAGACAGGTTCTATGGCTTGTTTTAATAAAAGATTTGAAATTTCGTTTTGAACCAAAGTTTTGTCTGACGTTGAAAACTTTATTGGAATAGGAGGAGAATTCTGCAAAGGAGGAGAAATAAAATCTATAAAAAGACCTGAAACGGTATGAAGAACCCATTGATCTGTAGTAATCATGTTCCAATTGTGTGCAAAGAGGGATAATCTGCCTCCTATAATGTTTTGGGAAGAAACCTGAGAAAGGGGAAAAGAAAGATTTACCTTGTGGAGCACGGGATCTTTGTCTTGAACGCTGGATCCTGGGATTCCAAAATCTTCCTCTTGATGGGAAAAAACCTGTGGACACTGGGTTTTGATATTGCCTGTATTGCTGAAACTGTTGGTTTGTGAAATGAGACCTATTGGGGGGTATGCAGCTCGGCCGGGAAAGCGGCCTCTACCTTTCCCAGCCTGTTCGGAGAAACGATCTTGATGGAAAATCTTTTTCATGGGTGTTCTCACTTTATTTAGATTAGAGAAAGTGTTCACATAACTGTTTAATTCCTTAATAAATGTATCACCAAATAAAAGACCTTTGGTGTCAGGATGAATTTCGTTAACAGCGAAATCGCATACTCTGGGGTCAATTCTACGCAGTAAATTACGTCTGCGTTCCGTATACATAGCAGAGTTAGCATTGCCTAAAAAGGAAAGCATTCTCTGCAACCATTCCCTTACAATGACAGGATCTAAAAGGGAATTATCAAAAATAGCCTGTTCAGATAGATCAAATAATTTAGATAGAGGGCCAATCGTGTCAAGCATTTTATCCTGACATATCTTCCAAGCCCTATCCATACCTTTTTTGAGCTTAAAGCCAGGTGAACCTATAAATTTCAAAATTTTCGGGTCCACTTCTGGAGTGCAACTTGCATTGTTTGGCAAAATAGGCCTGGGACACTCAGCCCTCATTTTATTACGTGAATCCCTTTTAAGGGGATGTCGAAGCTGATAGTCAATAAAATCAGCAATGTCAGAGGACGGGCAACACTCCGCAGACCTTGGATGGTGCAAGTCATCTGCATTGAATCTAGGATTACCTAGACAATCATAAAATCTAATCTCATTAGAACCAGAGTGTTTAGACTTTTTAAGACATTTTTTAAATTTTTTAATTTTCGGAGAAGCCGAAGAAACTTCTGAGGAAGAATGAGAGATATCATCCTCAGAATTAACTGAATCAAATGATGAATCAGAATTGACTTCAGTCTCCGAAACAAACTCAGAAAAATCATTTTTGGCCAAAGCCTCTCCCATCAGTAACCTCTTGGGAGTAGAGAATAAAGCAGGTGTTTTCCTTCCTTTCCTGCAAGGAACAGACACATTAGAATCAAGTTGACGAGACTTTTTCACAAGTTTCTTACAAGTTTTAATTGCACTAGAAACAGGTCTTTTACGTTTAGTTGCTTTTTTGGAATTTGATTTATTAATCAAAAAAGAATTTTTTTCAAACATAGCATCCATAGAAGTATCAATCATCTTTTGAATACCTTCAGTATTAATTGAAGGATTCAAATCGGAAAATTGAGACATAATGTTAAAATTATAAATTTAATAAAATATTAAATAAAATTAAAAAATTATTTTATTTTTTTAAATAAAATATAAACTTAAACAAAATGATAAAATATAAATCCAATTACACAAAAATAAAGAAATGAAGAAATGCTCCAAAGAATGTGAAAACAGAAGGCAATAAATAAAATAAATACACTAAAAGATAATCAAACAGCTATGTGAACCTGTAATAATAAATGAGAACAGAAGATGGTGATACAACACAGTTTTGTCTTTGCCTAAGAGCTCAAACTATTACAAATTGACGCTTCTTAAAGATCGCAACAAAGTTGTGACTGCATACGAGAACAGCTCAGCTAAGATGGCGGAGAGGAAGGACGTAAGTGCGCAATACATAGAGTAACGCACCGCGCATGCGCAAATGGATTGACCGTTTTAAGCCAAGATGGAGGACGGAAGGGAGCAAATGCGCAAGAGAGAAGAAAAACGGAAAACAAAGAAACGCCACACAAAGATCAGAGGGGCACAGAGTGGGCAAACGAAAGCAAATAGGGCATTAATAAATAAACAAAGAAAACAATAAAGACAGTGAAACCAAAAACGGAAAAAAAAAATATAAATAAGCAAAAAATAACAATGAATTATGATATGCAATGACAACTGACAATAAAATATAATAATAATAATAAGCTTGAAGTCTGAAAGAACAAACCCAAAGCCAATTAGCATAACAATTAATAACACAATACTTATCTTATACTGAAGCAGTAAAAGAAAGAGGATGTGTTATTATATGTTGGACAGTTTATAGGATTTATGTGGAATCTGATTGGTTACTTTATGTTGGTCTAATCAGTTCTCCTTTGTTATTGGTCACTGATTTTTCTTTGTTTTAACTGTCTCTTTTCAAATATGACAGTTTCCTGTATTTATTATATGTACTTTTAATGACTGCATTTAAGTAGTAAAGAAAAGATAGGAAAATATGAGTCCCTGGTCTTGTAATAAAATTAGAAAGTTGCTTAAAATTGCTGCTCTATCTGAATCATGAAAGAAAAAAAAATTGGGTTTATTATCCCTTTAAGACAGGGGTGTCCAAACTTTTTTCGAAGAGTGACAGATTTGATGAAGTGAACATGTGCGAGGGCCGACCATTTTGCCTGACATTTTTTAAACCATTTAAATTAAATGCAAATTAACAATTTTATGCAAAGTTTATTGAAAACAGCATACTTTTCATTTTGTGACTTGGATGACAAATCTAAACTGGTGTTAAATCACTCTGCCTTTACTATAAAAAAAACAGGAAGCTGAAATATGTCAGGAACATTGTAAAGTACATTACACAAAGTAATAAAGGTTGTCTGTCAACTTTTAAGTTAAAAAAATGTGAACAGGAACATAACACCAAGTATACATGTGTTCAAATATATTTATAACTGATTTAAACTGACATTAACTGAGATTTTACAATGTATTCATCTCAATTGAAGAAAAAACTTGCCTGCACTAATGTGAAGGGTGAAACTGAGATCTGGACTGCAGCACAAAGACTAGGTCTGGTTCAAAGGCCGTGGTTATAATGCGCAAAATGTCACGCAGGTGAGAGTCACTTAGTCTTGTCCTCATGCGGTTCTTGTTGAAGTTCATAACAGAAAATGTCTTCTCACACAAATATGTTGAGCCAAACAAGCTCAGCATTTTCTTAGCCAATGTTCGAATCTCTTGAAACCGGCTCTTATCCAGTTATCCCTGCCTGCCTGTCAGTGTGTTGTCTGTGCAGTTACTGCTCCTTGTCAAGGTGTTTGGTAGGCAGAAGTTTTTTTTCTTCTTCAATAGCCCTTAATGGTCGCCCTTGTGGCTGTGTGTGGAGGCGCAGGGAGAAGGAAAGCCCAAATCTTGCGACGTCCGAGATCTCACGAGATTTGTGCTTTCCTTCTCCCTGTGCCGGCCGATGATGTGAAGTCCAGCGGCAAGAGATCCCAGGAGTCCTGAGTGGCGCTCGGGGACTCACTGGGGGGGGCCGTAAGATCTATATTTGGGCAACTTATCTGTGGGGCCTTATCAGTCCGGAACGTGTGCCGCAATTGGCCCGCAGGCCGGACTTTGGACATGCCTGCTTTAAGACATCTGTTATACAATGTAACTGTATGACAATGCTTTACAGTAAGCAAAATTGTCATTTTTTTTTCTTTTTAATACAAAGTCAACACAATTAACCTTTATATTTGTCATAAAATAAGATGTTTGAAATATCATGCAAATGCTTCCTAATTCATATAAGCCATTCAGTTAAAGCCAGATTGGAAGAAAAGCACTAAAACTGCAGGTTAAGAATTAAATCAAAAGATTTGTGTTAATTACTCCTTTCATATAATGCAAAATATCTATAAATCAAAGAAAAGTTAAAGGGACATGAAACTCTAAGGGGCCGATTTATCAAAAGCTGAGGGGACATGATTTGCTGCAGTGGCATTTAACATTGCATTTTGTGAAATGCTTGTGCAATGCCACCCCCTGCACATTCGCAGCCAATCAGCCGCTAGCATCGGGTGTCAATTATCCCGATCGTATCTTATGACCGACAGAAACATCGGGGGTAGGTTGCAACATCCGATGCTTGGTAAATCTACCCCAAAATGTTTCCATAGTGATTCAGATAGAGCATGTGATTTTAAAAAACTTTCTAATTTACTTCTATTATCACTTTTTCTTGTTCTCCTGGTATCTTTTGTTGAAAAAAGTATCTGGATCTCTATATGGCAGTAATTTTTTTATGAATGTTATTCATGTGCAAGAACACTAGATGGCAGCACTATTTCCTATCATGTAGTTCTCCAGACACCTGCATAGATATTTCTTCAACACCAGAGTATCATGGAAACCAAGCAAACTCAATCAAATAAGTAAATTGGAGACTTTTCTAGAATTGTCTGAATCACAAAAGAAAAATTTTGGTTTTTATATCCTTTAAAGATTAAAATGTTTATTCACCCTCATTTTGCAGTTATTTTAAATGTTTATATTTAAAACCAGTGTTTTCTACAACATCATAATATGCTTATGTATAGATATATTTTATTATAAATGCCTCTCGGCGATGATGCCTTTAAAAAATAATGTCAGCACTTTTGAATATTTCATCGACATTCTCAACATTGCATTGGATCCCTTCTAAATGTATTGCTGCCTTGGAGAACTTTCAATCATTGGGGCCTCAGTCAGCTGTCTTTTCCGTAACTATGGCTGTTTCCTTTTGGAATTGCCAGAGAAATGCATAATGAGTAGCTCTGATTGGCTATATTTTAAGACTGCTTTTAGTGAATGGAGCAAATAGATAGAGTGAGAAGGCAGCATGAGCCAGATAATAGGTTTAGGTGTCTCCCATAGGATATAGGGCTAATATACAAGTGGAATGCTAAGTGTAGCACGCGTGCAATATGGTGTAATTTCCTGTTCTTTGTATGCATCGGAAATAGCGCGTCTTATGAGTTGAAAGTAAACGTGTTTGCTTGAACACAATCAAATTTATTGTGCATTTGGTTAGCGTGACATAGAGCTCTGGTTAAATATTACACGAGACAAAAAGGAAAAAACACCATCAAAAATACATTTTAAAGTACAGCTACACTCATAATAGCACTGTCTGATAAAAAATATTGACTTATAAAGTAATAAGGGCTCCATGATATGAGGTCTTAGGTGTTAAAAAAAAGCATGCAAAGGGCTTTAACATAGAGACCTATACATACACATGTCTAAATATGTATATGTATGTAAAATATATTTTTATGTATATAAAAACACCTATATATATTCCTATAGATATATATAAGTATAGACATGTATTTTACATGAACAGTTTCATATATATATATATATATATATATATATATATAATCCAAGAAAAGGCAGGCACTCTCCATTATCAATTCACAAAATTTTACTAAGTGACGTTTTGGGGTTTCACCCCCGTCCTAAGACTCAAACCCCGAAACGTCACTTAGTAAAATTTTGTGAATTGATAACGGAGAGTGCCTGCCTTTTCTTGGATTTATGACATTGTATATATATATATATATATATATATACAGTTCCATCAAAAAAGGCACTCACTGGTCTTCATAAGAAATAACTTTTATTTCAGGTCAACATAAAAAAGACATAACGTTTCGGTGTCTTGCAACACCTTTGAAAAATGTAATGTAGAAAGAAACAAGCCTCCCAAAAAACGGAATCCCAAAAAAGCACATATATCACACTATGATTTTACCTGTCTTATATGCACACAAACTGTTATCCGTTAGCGCCACCTTGCTGTGGTGTCATGACGTCATCACGCTACGTATCTGCGTGATACCTCACAGCCAATCACGTTACCCCTTGTAACCATGGTAACAGATACAAAAACGTCTGTTAACATGTGTGTGACATTTCAAAAAGCATAGCGCTGTTCGCAATATCACCTCATAGTCAGCTATTGTGTCAGTGTAGCAAAGGGGCACAGGATGTCAGTAGACATCATATACTAAGCCCAACTATCCCCATAGCCATCATGTTATATAAGGTGCTGGTCACAATTGGCTAACAAAATAATACAGATCAGCATGTGTTGCATATTTTATCTAAAAACTCTATAAATCTAAAAACAATTCCAATATGTACACATTTTTAAAAAATATTTGTATTTGTACATAATCCCCACCAGAAAATAGAAAGAAAAAAAGAGAAAGGAGAAAAACAAAAAACAAAAGACCAAACAAAGCATGATATCCTACATGATTACACCATATATTACTACTCCCTTGATGCCACTTGTAGTGTGTGTAGAAACCCATGAGTACCCACTAGGACAACCATCCATATGGATCCACTTTGGGTAATATTCTTCTAAACTATGGCGTATCAGTCCCGATCATGACTATTTGGTATAAAATGGTCTGAAATCAAGGAAAATATTTAGTCCCCTTGGTATCAGGATGTCCAATGTGTGAATCTACTTAGTTTTAGCTTGTAGCAACTTTTAGGCCCTATTGCCACCCCTTGTTAGTGGGGGTACATGATCGATCAGCATCGATCTCAGGCTAGATAAACCATGATTGCAACTGGAAAAGTGGCCTGCCACTGGATGTCCCCTTTCTTGAGTGCTTCCTGGATTGCACAACGGTGGTCGGCCATCCTGTCCCTGAAGCTCGTCACCGTCTTACCGACATAAACCAGAGAGCATGGACAGACTAGCATATATATAACATACGTGCTCATGCATGTTAATCTGTGTCGAAAGGTATACCTTTTGTTGGTGTGAGGATCCTGGAACGTCTGGCCTCTCATCATGCTATTGCATGTAATGCAACTTCCACATGTGAAGCATCCATTTTTCGATGTCTTCAGCCAGGTATCCTTCTGGTAACAATTGATTGGATCTGTTTTTACCAATATATCCCTCAAGTTCTCTGCCCTGCAGTAGCTTCATCCTATAAAAAGGAAGTGATGGATCCATTTCTAGGAGTGACCAATGCTGCTGTGCAGGTCTCCTCAGCACACCACTTGTCGGGGTATAGGTTGTCACAAAATTTAGTTGCTCAGTATCCATGTTGGATTTCATCTGTTTACCTCCCGTAGGATCCTCAAGTAGCCTTTCCTTGATAGTGCGGACCATCACATCATCATATCCTCTCGCCACTAGTTTCCTCTCCATTTCCGTGAGCTGCTCCATCATAGTGGGTACCTCACTATGTTACGGATGACTCACGTCAGTTGAGAGATGACAATCCCTGTCTTTTGGTGCCTGGGATGGAAGCTCCTGGCTTCCAATAAAGAACTATGGTCCGTTGGCTTCGTGTACAATGATGTGCCAAAGGAGCATCCATCACAGGCCTCGCCCTTATATATATTTAGATCTAAAAAGTGTATCACAACCTCACTACATTCCAGTTTAAACCATATTGGACATTCCATGGAGTTCAAACATGACACCCACTGCTCCAAATCATCTCTACTGCCCCCCCCCCCCACCAGGAACACATCATCGATGTACCATACATAATATCTGATGTGGGGGTGAGTGAATGGTTTCATGGGAATTTGTTCATACCATGCCATGTACAGATTGTCATATGTGAGTGCCATGTTTGAACCCATGGCTGTTCCCGAAATCTGTAGGTAATAATCTTTCTCAAATCTAAAATATATATTTTCTAGGCACAGTGTAAGTAATTCACATAGATATTCAATGGGTGATCCTTCATAGAGAGGATTCCTGGTCACCATGGACTTGACAGCTGCAACCCCCCCCCCCTCCATGAGGGATGGAGGTGTATAAACTGTCCACGTCCATGGTGACCAGGATGTTGCTGGTATGTAGTGTGTCATAATATTTTAGTATATTTAGCAAACTCGGAGAGTCCTGCAAATATGCAGGAGTGCCCTTAACTACTGGTTGGAGGTAAAAGTCTATATAAATAGCAAGACTAAACAATAAGGAGTCTCTGGCAGACACAATCGGTCTGCCAGGGGGGTTTTGAAGGGTCTTATGCACCTTCGGTAGAAGATATAGTATTGGGGTCTTTGGATATTCAGTAATTAGAAACTCAAGTTCTTGTTCAGATAGAAGGCCAGACTCATATCCTCTGTTCAAACAGTCATCTATACTTCTCTTAAAAGTTATACTAGGATTACCCTTTAATTTCATGTATATTGTGACATCAGACAATTGCCTTAGGGCCTCGGTTCTATAGTCCACATAGTCCTGTAGGACAATGGACCCCCCTTATCCGCTGGGCGGATGATTATGCTGTTGTCATTGCTTAAATCCATAATGGCCAATCTCTCTTGTTGACTCAAATTAGGGTAAGTTGGGTAAGGTGATGTGTCTTTTACCTCATCACATAGCATTCTAGTGAAATTTGTAATAGATGGATGTGTATTCACAGGCTCAAAAGCTGATGGTTTTTTAAATTTTATTAGGGTTGTCATTGCGCCATCCCTAAAATGTTCCTTTTTGAAATGTCACACGAATGGTAACAGACGTTTGTGTATCTGTTACCATGGTTACAAGGGGTAACGTGATTGGCTGTGATGTATCACGCAGATACGTAGCATGATGACGTCATGACGCCACAGCAAGGTAGCGCTAACGGATATCAGTTTGTGTGCATGTAAGACAGGTAAAATCATAGTGATATGTGTGCTTTTTTTTAATTCCGTTTTTTGGGAGGCTTGTTTCTTTCTACATGACGTTTGACAAAGGTGTTGCAAGACACCAAAACGTTATGTCTTTTTTATGATGACCTAAAATAAGTTATTTCTTATGAAGACCAGTGAGTGCTTTTTTTGATGGAACTGTGAATATTGGTTAAAGTGCACCCTGGCAGCTGCATGAATTTTTGTAAGACTGTGCTTATCCTTCTTTGGATATATATATATATATATATATATATATATATATATATATATATATATATATATATATACAGTATATATAATAA